>NC_074722.1:16634504-16792004 GCF_947242115.1 Biomphalaria glabrata | reverse complement strand
TTCCTGAGTTTTATATGTTGTTGTTTTTTTATTATTTGTTGGTTTCTTCTGGACACTATATCTTCAAAGAAGGTCAAGTATTTAACTTTGAAACTTTTTTTGGTACCATATTTAAATTATGAATCATGTCTAGGTATCTCTAGTTTGACACCTGGCTATTGAACTGTCCTGTCATCTGTCTTAGTCTTTCTAACTTGTTTAAACGTAGAGACTTCTTAACACTATCCCGCTCCCCTTTCTACATTTCTCTAGATATTTTGTCTCTCTAAATAAAATGAAATTTCAATTTGGTTTTATGATTTTTAATCGTTTAACCCCTTTTAAATAACAATAGATCTAGATTTACCTTCTCAATGCTATTAGAATTTAGTTGTTTTGACAGTGCTATAATGTAGGCTTACCATTCCTTGCCCTCTCGCTCTTTCTCTCTCTCTCGAAAAAAAGAAAAGACTTTAGATCTATCATATTAATGCTATTAGGATTTTGTTTTATTTAGACCGTGTCTTAAAGGAAGTGGAAATGACGTGAGGCATATTAATAGAAGTAGACTTAGGGGAAAATAACAAAAATGCTTTAAAAATACGAAATTCATGAAATTTTTGTAAATACTTTATATTAAACTGCGGCCTTTTGGAGAAATACCGAAAATAAAATACAAAAGTTTGATAGAGCTTGAGTTTTTTTTTTGCCAATGGCAGTCATCAGGTTGCGAATATGTCAAAAAACGTTTCTGGTGAGTACCTACGCGTAAAAGGAACCTGTGTACACAATTTCATGCGGATATTACGAAAGTTTAAGAGATCTCATGATTAACGAATATGTCAGTCAGTGTATTTTTTTTCAAATATATATTGTAGTAACTCCGCTCCCGAGCCACATCAGAGCACCATTCAACACTAGAATTAGAAGACATGTTGATATAGGAAGAAGGACTGTGCTAATATGTTTATATTACGTTACTATTTAGTGTGAATGTTTTGGGAGAAAGTATTTGAAAGGATGTGACGTAATAAAATGATGGTCTTCAATGTCTACTTGTATAAACACAAAGTCTCTGTTTATTAATTATTTTGATGTATGTCTACGGCATGTTATTTATTTATGTGGGACAACAAAACAAGAACTGTTGTAGATTCGGCTGAAGTTATAGGAGTCTGAACAGTCTGGGGCTAAGTGCTGTCCTGTGTGATACTAGTGAACTGTTTGGGAGACCTGGAGCAACACTGGGAAGTGTGTCCGTGGTCTGTTATAGTATTAAGTAGGACTCTTACAACTTAAGACATTACTCCCTGTGGCTTGATAGCTGAAGTCCAAGTCTAACTATTTGTCGATAGCTTATAATAAATACATAATTAATTATTATCTTCTAACCTTTCGTTGAGTGACTGCCTTAGATTTACAACAATATAAAAGATTAATAACGTGAGTTATTCAAAATAATTTTGTTGTGATTTCAGTATAATCTTTTTAAAGGAAGTATCCTTAATTCTTTAATTGTTTTCTTTGTCGTCTGTTGATCTAGTTGTTAGTACCTTCATTTATTTGCCTGGTCTTAGCTCCCTTTCAGAAAAGTCTGCTGTGCAATTTACACGGTACTTTTATTTTCTTTTTTTTTTTCTTTTTATAGTTTTCTCTGATTGCTTCTGTAAACAACCCTTTCGCTTGTCTTCTAAAGAAAGTTTTCTCTCTCCTGTATACAGTTGACTTTTTACAAATTTCTTTCTTGTTTACAGTAAAAAAAAAAAACTCTCCAACGTACTTTGTTAAAGTTTCAACTGTTGACTATTTCTGATCTATAGTTTAGGTTTTTATTCATTTACAGTTGGAATCTTCATTGTTTCTATGTATTATGTTTGAATTATAAAATATTTATAAAATTATTTACACTAACTAATTAGAAAACCTATAAGTAGTAGTCCATCTATTAATATTTTAAATTTAATTATTAATAAACAGAAATAAAGAAATAAAAGTAAGGCAGTAAACATTTTAAATTTAAAACATGATACGAATGTGATACATTCTTTTAATCGTCTTAAATGTTTATTAAAATAGAAGATAAATAGAATAAATATTTCATTATATTTAAAATAAACAGGTTTTACTCAAATATTTATTTAGTTTCTCCTCGATTACTCATTACTGTCCTTGTGATTTGCTTGCAGAAAAGACAAACATGTTTCATTTAAATTATTTCCTAGCAGTCTTGCTCTTGTGCACGCTAATTAATAAAAGTCATCTCAAAGAAAGATTTTTTTCGTCTTGCCACTTTAATTTTTCGACACACTTAAAGGACGAAGAGTTATTGTACCATGAAGTTCAGGACTTAACTTATTATTATATTTGGAATCAAACTTCAATGTCCGTCATGGACTACCATCGAGAAGTTTGCCCTGATAGATGTGATAACGGAACAAAAGTGCTAGGCAGAGACTTAGGCGAATTCTCGCATCTAAATATAGAATGTTTTGATTGTGAATGCAAGAGACCAGCTTGCGAAATTTACGGTATCTGCTGTGATGACATTTCGGAGAGCCCATCGACTTGGACTCAGCCCAAAGAGTCACCCAGTTTGTACTGTGACAATAAGTCGATGTACAATTTTCCCTTTCTTTGTATTCGATCGTGTCCAAAAGATTACCGAGGGAATAACGAGGTGAATAGACTTTGTCAAGAAGATGTCAACTTGTCAGAGACAACAATGGACACTTTCTTAAGAGTCATTGACACTGAGAATCAGGTGGTCTATTACAACATCTACTGTGCAATGTGTAATAATATTAACAAGGTCAGTTTTTTTAAGTAAAATTAAGTCTAGTGTTATTCTTAGTAACTTCATGTCGGAGATTGGGTGGTAGGTCATGGACTTCGAAAACGCCTCTTACGATTTTCCTACAAATTTGACAGTTTTTGTATATTTTTGAAAAAAAAAACAACTAATAAAAGGCCACACTAAGAAAATTCTACTATGAACGTTATATATATTTTTTAAATATAGTCATCTTAAAACTCAATTCAACTTTCATTTTATATTGTATATTTCTTAATGTTTTTTTTTTCTTAGCAATATAAGTTATTAGTGTTTGATTTTAAAGTAATGCATTTTTTAAAACTATTTAAGATTTTCACTACGGTACTTTCTTATTAAGAAACTTCTATCTTTTTAAATGGAGATTTTTCAAATTAAAGTTTTTATTTAGAAAGTGATAACACCGATGAGAAACTGAGACAATTACGCCAAATGCAGACTCCCAGGGCTTCACCCTTAAAGGTCGGCCTCCACAAACTAAATACAAACTTTAGAACTTTTGAACTTTTGAACTTTGGATAACTTAAAGAAAAGGAAAAAGAAAAACAAACACAAGGACGTACTAAATAATAAAATAAAAACAAAAACAAAAAGATGGATTGCTGTTCAAATATTTGTTTTAACATATGATATGGTTAAATACTAAGCAATTTTTATTAAAAGATATTTTTTTTTACAAATTCGACTTCCTTCTGTAAGATAAAAGAATATAGATGAAAAACATTACAAATTTCATTTAAATTCCCTCAGCATCGAAAATAAAACTCAACAAAAAGAAAGTAATCCACTCTTAAACTTTGTGTAACATCAAGAAGATGATCTTAAACAACCTTAGCTGTTTTTTATGGTCATCGGTTAACTAAAGTATCTTGAGAAATATGAACCGCCTTTCCAAATTATGTGAGGTATTTGATAAGGGTGGACTTATGAAACTTCCGAAAAAAACTCCAAAGTTCTTGAGCCTGTTTTGTTTTCGGGAGTTGAACTCGTGATTCATAATTTTTAGAAACCAAGCGTCCTTGTATAAGAACTCATTTAAAAAAAAGGATTATATAAGATAAGCAGATCTTTAAAATCTGTCAGCCTTAACCTCTTTCAACATTTAATTTTGGTCAAGCCTACACGACTAGTTCTGGATGCCCGCTGTTCAAGTTTCTCTTTGGTTTACAAGGCGGAGACTCCCAACGAACTGCTAAGACTTTTGTTGTTAAATGAACCAGATTGTCAAGTTTTACAAAAATCGGACGGGAACTTCAATCCTTTTGAATGTTATAGGAATCAGACATTTACGTAAGTGTGCTTTTATTTATGATCCTATATCGCTGTTTTTCTGATGCTATATTGTGTTTCGAGGTGCGATGGCTTAGGGAGTCCACCCAGCTCTAATGTGTACATGACTTTAGTTGGGGAAAAGTAAAGACGGTTGGTCGTTGTGCTGGCCACATGACACACTCGTTAACCGTGAACAGCAGAAACTGATTATCTTTACATCATCTGCCCTATAGACCACAAAGTCGGAATGGGGAACTTTTTTTTTTAAAATTTTGTGTCAAGGGCGCAGCAAGGATATTTTACGGAGCTAGTGGAAAGACACCTCGACCTTACCAGCAAGGGGGTCTGGGGGAGCTCCCCAAGTGGGGTACACAGCGGAGCCAAGGCGCCTAGCACTATTTCCAGCATTCAAGAAAAAATGCATATTCTAAAGTATCTACAGTGCAATATCCAACTAATAAAAATGTTAGTTCAAAAACCATTTTACTGTACTTTTTTAATGGATCCCAACGACTGGTAGAAATTTGTAACCACTCTTGGCTACGCTCATGATTTTTGGTGACTATAGATTGCTTTAAAATAATATTGGAGAGGGGATTTTTAGTCTCAAAAATCTCTGTAGGGGGCATTTAAATAAAATCCATCTTGAGGGGGTTTTAAGCTTAAAGCCGATTGGAGGCTTTGGCAGATCCAGGGGGAGCTGTAGGCGCGGTCGCCCACCCATTCGAACGACCCCGCCCCTGAATTGGGTGGCGGATGAATTTTAGTAGAGATATCATACAATTTATATACGAATTTTATACTTATTTTATTACTAATTATTTATATTTTAACCTTTATTTGGATTACATCGCTCCTCTCTCTCTAGTATGTTGGTCGATTTGATGGGGTTGTCTTATATTGAAAAGTGTGTTTTATCGTTAAAAAAATTTGAAGGGGGTTTTCAATTCAAAATCATTTTTTGCTACACTTATGGAAATTTGTGACTGTCGTTTACATAATTTTCTTTTTGTTGTTGTACAGAATGGGGGATTTAACCTTAAAACCCTCTGGAGGGGGATTTTAAACTCAAAACTACATTTGCTGCGCTGGGACAAGTGATGGTTTAACATTAATATCTAACCTAAAACAAACAAAATGAATCCGCCTATTCGAAAGAAATATTCAAGACGTGATTTTGTTTTGATTGTCAAAAGTAATAAGTTTCAAAGATTTATTTGGCGTTGTAATTTTATTCTGTAAAATATTTTACATTTTTTATGGATGTTCCTTCAAATTTAAAGATAATTTACTTCCTTATCCAAAGCTCCCGCTGGATGACGGGGGGGGGGGGGGGGGCAGCGAGCAAGAGTATGAACCCGGAACCGTAGAGCTAATGAGTCCAGCGCGCAAACTGCACAACCAGGATTTGCTATTAGCTTAATAACAAACTTGTTACCAAATAATAGCCTTACATTGATAAAGAGATATATTATAATTACGGCATGACATTTATCGAATATGTACAATATGTCAGACAAGCCATATAGAAAAAAAATTTGTATTTATTTGTAATTTAAAAAAAGAACAGGTAATAAGCAACGTCTGGCTCGATGTCCTGCAGTTACCACTAGAGTTATTAACATTTTCATTTAAATTGAACTAGAATGAGGATGTTGATCTACCTAAATTAAACTTCTAATTAAGCCCTCTTAAGATCTATATGTACTAGATCTAGATCTAAAATATCTATTTGGAATAATGTAAATATAATTTAGAGAAGATTTATGTACTAAAAAAGCCTAGAAAATCTATCAATAGACTGAATGATTTTATTAATTTAACAAGATTACAAAGAGAGTTTGTGTTGCCACAAAGGCGGCCCCCGTTGGAGACGGATCCCTGTCGGATCCGCATATTCGCTGGTCGACTGAGGATGGCGTCGAGCCGGGTATGAAACCGCACGACCAGGCATTGCTCTTAATCTAATGACAAACTGGTTACAAACTAATAGCCTACTATTGATAATATACCTACACATAACGGAATGACAACTACCGGATATGTACAATATGTCAGAAGAGCGATTTTAGATAATCTTTTGAGCATTTTCTTTTAGCCCTAAATGGAACTAGAATGATGATGTAGATCTACCTAAATTAAACTACTAATTTAGCACTCTCAATATCTATATCTACTAGATCTAGATCTAAAATACATATTTGGGATAATGTAGATATAATTTAGATAAGATTTATATAAAAAACACTAGACAATCAATTAATAGACTAATTGCAATATGAAATATTAAAATAGCAGATTAGTTTTAGAATTTATTAACATTGCAATATTGACATATTGACAATCTAGACTAGAAATAAAATCTACACTTTAAGTCTAGAAATTAAAATTATAAATCTTGATCTAGTCCAAATCATGGCTGTCAGGTTGTGCGGTTTGCGCGCTGGACTGTCGTTTGGATTTATCGATGGTGCCAGGTTCAAACCCTGCCCGCTCCCATCCCCCCGTTGTCCTCCGGGAGGTTTGGACTACAACTCTGAAGGAACATCCGAAACATGTAAAACAACAAACATTCTAAACTAGACCAAGGAATTCTAGATCTAGGTTCATAATGAATTTAATTAGAACTTAAATCTAAATCTAGTGTAAAATATTTAGCTCTAGTGTAAAAAAAAATCTAAATCTAGTGTAAAAAAATCTATATTAGATCTAAATCTAGCTATTATGTCTTTTTAAAATGCGAGTCACATTATGAGGTTCAATAAACATTACTATACCGAGTTGCTTTAGCATTTCATTTAAAGAATTTATTCCATATGACGTCAAAGGAAAAAAAATCCACTACGTCACACGGCCTAGTTAGACTAACAAAAAATATCATCTATACGAGCAGCTTGTTGAAAAAAAGACCAAACGCTTTGAAAATCTGATTAAAATTTGATTTCCTTTTTGAAACATCGCATTAGTTTTAAGTTTCTATAATAGATTTTTCCGGATGGTTATATATTTATAGTGAGAGAAAAAAGAATTCCAGATTAATCAAATGTCGTTAATTAAATTTGTGGGATGGTCTGTCATGAAAATCAGATTTACCATAGCCTTATGGAGATTTTTTCAAACCATACTTTGGTGTTAGGAAGTTGTTTTCCTTAAAAATCGGAGCATAATATTAACGATAATTAGATTTTCTAACGTTTTAACTTGAAAGTTAAATGTAGTGTAAGAGAAAAGTGCGAGTTTACATAAATAGAGTTAAAACATTTTTCATAAAATCCGGAACAACCAATTTTCGTAAATGAGAAAATTATTTGTTTTATTTATTAGAAGAGGGATTTCAAACATTTATTAGCGTTATTAGATTTTTCATATAAATTTCGGCGACGATTTGTTTAAAGTAATGTAGGTCGATTTCTTTTTTCGAAACAGAATCCGGGACATTGTATACCGATTTAACAACTTTTATTAAGTTTCGGCAAGAAAATTAACTGTAGAAAATTAACTGTAAAATAAGTCTAAAAAGTGACTTTTAATAATCGTTTCTAGTAAATTACTTTCTTATTTTAAAATCCTGAACAACCTAGTGTCAAAGAATATAAGTGTAATATTAGTCAATTATGCAATTTTAAACAATCATTTGACATAATTTATTTTTTATAAAACAATATCGGAACAACTTTATATTTAATGAAATAAATAATAAATCAGTATAGATATTTTTTTTACCATTTACATGCTATTTACATTAAAAAGCCGGACCAATAAATTAAATCTCAAGTGTTTCTTGCAACGTTTAAGCATGGAAATAAAATCTAATATAAGTTAGAAGAGCAAACAAATACTTATTGGCATTGATTTGTTTTTCACAAAACATCCGAAACAATCTATTATAGATACATAAAACTATTGCAATATTTCTGAATGAAAAATTAAAGGTTAAATCAGATTTACAATAGCCTTTAGTGTTATTTCTTAATCTCATTGTGACGAACAGACTGACCAGCAGACAAAACGCACAAAATAAGCTTCTTTTATTCGGATGGGGGCACTAAAAAAAATAAAATAAAATCTGATTTTTTTAAAAAACTTAAGGAATTAGTTTATAAACGCGCCATATTGCGACGTTACGCTACTGCACGAAAGTCGCTGCATAAAAAGTCCATTTTAAAAAATGTGCGTGATATTTACATACATGGTGCATTATTAGCCTTTATAAATAAACAGAAATGTTTTCTTTTAATTTTAGCAGCTAGTTGAAAAGAAAAAACACCTTTAACCATTATTTATATTTCTTGTAAACATTTCCTGTACATTTTATAAATGTATTTGACTTAGTGATACTGAAAATACACAAAAATTGTCCATCCTTGTTAGCATATTGTAACATTGCCTCCCTTACATTTACGTAATTGTTTTAGAATTGGTGTATTTTTATGAAAAAATCGCTTGCATAATTAATTTTATAAATTAAATGGTTTGCTTTTAGAAAACCAAAAGTAGCCGGTGCACCTAAACTTTTTATGCCGCATTTAATGATGAAATAATATTCTTCATATCTCTTCTAGTTTTCGAGATTTGAGTGTGACATACGGACAGACGGACATTTTGCACAAACCTAATGGCGGCGTTTTCCCTTTACGGGGGCGGCTAAAAATAGTAGATTAGTTCTATTATATTAGTTATATTATATTATAATATTGCTGTATTGATCTAGACATTTGGAATTAAAAATCTACACTTTAAGTTTAGAAATTGAAATTAACGTATATATATATATATATATATATATATATATATATATATATATATATATATATCTTATATAATACAGACGTTACTTCAAAAAAGAATGATTACGTCCTACCCTTTATGCATTTAGTCATGCGTATTAACCAATGACTTAAATTCTGCCAAGTCACTGGTTTTTCTGGCTAGCTCAGGCAACCCATTCCATGCTCTAATAGCACTAGGGAAGAAGAAGTATTTGTACAAATTTGTTCTAGCATATGGGATGAGGAATGTGCCTTTATCTTAGTATTTTATAAGATTTTGTTTATTTATTTGAAGATTATGGTTCAGTGTTTTATGTATAATTGCTACTTTACTTTTGAGTCTTCTGTCCTAAAGGCTTTCTAAATTTAGTGATTTTACTAAAGGTGTTACTCTAGTCAAATGTGAATATTCGTTTGTTATGAATCTCACTGATCTATTTTGTGTCTGTTTTAGTTTCTTAATGTTTTCTTGAGTTGAGGGATTCCAAACAGAGGATGCATATTCTATTATTGGCCTAACCAAGGTTAAATAACATTTTAGTTTTATGTTCTTATTTGATTTATAGAAATTTGTTTTAATAAACCCTAATGCTTTGTTTGATCTTTTGATATAGTATATTCTTAACCAGACCTAGGCAATATAGATCTAGAATCCACTATGATTTTAATTAGAATATAAATCTAGGTCTAGTTTTAAAAATCTAGATCTTAGGTAAAAAAAACAACTTGATCTTATTTTTAAAAATCTAAATCTAATGAAAAAAATCTAGCTCTAGTGTAAAAAAAAAAACAAGATATAGTTTTAAAAATCTAGAAGAAATCTAAATCTACCTAGTATGTCTTTTTTTATAAGAGAAATATAACAAGGTTTAATAAACATAAATGCACAGAGTACTTTTAGCATTTCATTTAAAGAATTAACCCCGTATCACGTAAAAGGAAAAAAAATCCATTAGGTCACTATGGGCTAGTTAGACTATATATATATATATATATATATATATATATATATATATATATATATATATTGTCACGTACACAGTATCTATATTTAGCTCGTCAACGAGCAAACATTCTAAACAAATACTTTGCATCAGCATTCTCAGCCCCAGGAGACAAAGACATATTACTGAATTTGAACCAAGTAGACAACATAGAAGATATAGTAGTACAAGAAAATGGAATTCAAAAACTATTAGCCAACACCAAACCAAATAAAGCTTCTGGACCTGATGGTATTCCAGCTAGATTACTCAAAGAACTAAGTAATGAGCTAGCCCCAGTGTTCAAAATACTCTTTCAGGCTTCACTTAACCAGGGCAGAGTACCAAAGGACTGGAAAGAAGCTAATGTCACCCCCCTATTTAAAAAAGGAGAAAAATCTGACCCAGGGAACTACAGACCAGTATCACTTACCAGCATAACATGTAAAATCCTAGAACACATAATATGTAGCAACATCATAAACCACTTAGACAAACATAATGTCCTCACACCATACCAACATGGCTTTAGGAAATATAGATCATGTGAAACACAACTAATAGGACTAATTGATGATTTTTCAAAAGGTTTAGATAATAGTGAACAAATAGATGCTATCTTACTAGATTTTTCTAAGGCTTTTGACAAAGTTCACCACCATAGTTTGCTTAAAAAATTAAAATATTTCGGCATTAATGGTCCACTGCATCAGTGGATTAAAGACTTTCTGATAGGGAGAGAACAAACTGTAATAATAAATGGCTCTAAATCAACACCGATAACAGTAAACTCAGGTGTACCTCAAGGTACAGTCTTGGGTCCACTACTATTTTTAATTTACATAAATGATTTACCAAATTGCATTAGTTCAGGAACAAAAGTCAGATTATTTGCAGACGATTGCATAATATATAGAACAATAAAAACAACACAAGACACAGATATTTTACAAAGAGAATTAGATGAATTACAGAAATGGGAATCAAATTGGAGCATGTCTTTCCACCCAGAAAAATGTCAGTTGTTAAGAGTAACAAAAAAACTAAAACAAATTAATTCCACTTATCTTATTCATGGCAAACCAGTATCACAGACTAAAAACGCAAAATACCTAGGTGTTATAATAAATGAAAAACTATCATGGAATCCACATATTGATGAAACTACAAAAAAATCAAACAAAGCATTAGGATTTATTAAAAGAAATTTCTATAAATCAAATAAGAACATAAAACTAAAATGTTACTTAACCTTGGTTAGGCCAATAATAGAATATGCATCCTCCGTTTGGGACCCCTCAACTCAAGAAAACATTAAGAAACTGGAACAGACACAAAATAGAGCAGTGAGATTCATAACAAACGAATATTCACATTTGACTAGAGTAACACCTTTAGTAAAATCACTAAATTTAGAAAGCCTTCAGGACAGAAGGCTCAAAAGTAAAGTAGCAATCATACATAAAACACTGAACCATAATCTTCAAATACAAAAACAAAATTTAATAAAATACTCTGAAAGACACAAAGATAAAGGCACATTCCTCGTCCCATATGCTAGGACAAATTTGTACAAATACTCCTTCTTCCCTAGTGCTATTAGAGCATGGAATGGGTTGCCTGAGCTAGCCAGGAAAACCAGTGACTTGGCAGAATTTAAGTCATTGGTTAATATGCATGACTAAATGCATGACGCGTAGGACGTAATCATCTTCTTTTTTTAAGTAACGTCTGTATTATATAAGATAAGATAACGACCTCGGGTAATTCCATCAGGCTGTATCACGCGAAGGGCTACGTGTTCAGAGTGGGTATGATTGGCTTTGAAATATTGTTTGTTGTACATTGAGCCGCATTTATTGGTTGGTCTTGCAGAGTAGAGTTGTTGATAACGTAATTATGCTCTAGTACCCGGGCAAAATCCAAAATCGCATCAGTCTTGTTTTGTAACGTGTTAGTGATAACATCAGCTTGTATGAAACGTGAGATAGAGAACATGTACCTTTTGTATTAGGACTCAGTTACATTATTGTGTAGATCAGTTATTATATTCAAGTACATTTAACCATTGTAATTATTGTGAATAGCTTTTTCAAGTTCTGAATTAAAGTAATTGTTTTAGACGAAGAGAAGTTTCTTTATTGAATATATTAATATACTTAGATCGACTTAGCGATTGGCGACTTCTAGATGATCCTCTTATCAACTGGCAACGTTCTGAATGATCGTATTATCAACTAGATCTAGCTACTTCTACACGATCATCTTGTTAAAAGACGATTTCAAGATCCTCGGCAATCACGATCATTGATGGTGTGATACAGATCAAGATAATCTACAACGTGACATCCATTATAGCATCTTCATAGATCTTGACATCTGACATCCACAATTGATAGATTGTAACATCAGGCACCATTGATGAACGTGAATATATATATATATATATATATATATATATATATATATATATATATATATATATATATATATATATTTATTTATTTATTTTATTTATTTTTTTCAAAAAAGCATCCTGAACAAGCTACTATAGATACTTAAAAAAACTATTGGGATGTTTTGGAAAGATTATTGAATATTAAATCAGATTTTAAATAGTTTTTAGTGCTTTTATATTTAAACGTTACGGCGAGACCAACCAATAGACAAAAAGCACAAAAATAAGCGGCTTAAATCCTGATTCACAAAAAATACATGAAATCTTATTATTCAAAAATTTTCAGGGAACACATTTTGTAAGGCCAGCTGCCGCGGCCGTAAAACTACTGCACGAAATTCGCTGCACAAAAAATCAATTTTAAAAAAAGTCAAGAAAAAAAACAACTCAATAAACTAATATGTATATTTATTGCGAAAAATTCTTGTACATCATATTATTATATTTGTTAGCATATTCTAACATTATCTCCGTTACATTTATGTATTGTTTTAGAATTGGTGTATTTTATGTAAAAAGCGCTTGCATAATTAATTTTACAAACTAAACGGTTTGCTTTTAGAAAACCAAAAGTAGCCGTTGCGCCTAAACTTTGCTAGCCGCATCGCATGATGAAATAATATTGTTCATTTTTCTTCTAGTTTTTAAGATCAGAGTGTGACAGATGAACATTTTCTACAAACCTAATTGCGGCTTTTCCCCTTAAGAGGACCGATAAAAATCAGTCACAAAATGTCATTCGGATTATTTCGTATTGTTAGTACTAGATGAGACTTTAGAGTCTTTGATTCATATATCATTTGAAGCAATTAAGTAGAATGAACTTATGACTTATTATCTTCATATTTATTTCGGAATATTTATCATTCGCATTATTCATTTTTAATACATGCCAGTGTATAAATTAAACATCATAGTTTTATTGTCACATTTTGTTAAAATCATCATTACAAAGCTTATGAATCTATGTAGGCTACGACTGTATGTGTACGGTGTGCCTTTTAGACTAAACTTCGGAACTACTTTACTTATGAGGCAAAAAGAAAACATAATTATTCTTTATTATATTCTTTATACACACACATAGTGTAATTAAAATTATACTTAACTACCTAGATATTTAAATATTTAATAATGCATAACTTAGGTCCTGACAGATGGATTTGGGATGTTAAGATGAGAGTCACAACCCTAAAGGAGCCTAAACTCAGCATGAAGCTCATCAGTTCAAGAAAAACAAGGTTACAAAGACAGTTTGTGTGGAAACACAATCTAAAATTAGACACCCAATACCGCTCAGGCAGACCTCAGTATTTTCAGAAAGTATGTCAGAAACTTTGAACTACAAACTTTCAACTTCTACAACCCTATCTCTGTCGATATAAAAATGTGCCGCGCTCGTCTCGAAATATTTACTGAAACTGTTGTATTGTTAGTTTGACTAATGACTATAAACCACAGGATACGGAGATAATTTAACTGCTTGCATATTTAATTTTTAAAGTTAAATTTTTCGCCTGCAGAAAATAAAAATGTAGCTGTTGCCTCAAATCATCTAAAGGTCTAAAATATCATGATGTCTGATTTTCAATATCTTTTCTAACTTACGATATCTAAATGGGACGGACGAACGGACAGACAAACCACACACAATATTAGCTAGTATTGCCCTTTCGGGGGCAGCTATAAAAGTAAAGTAAAATTAAAACAAGCAAGAAACGAAAACAACACAACAATGCTAGTTATATTTCCGTTACTATTGTCAATATTTCTATAATTTTGTGTTTTTCAGATACGGTTCAAGTGGTGAATGTGATAGGGATGACCCCAGAAAACTAAAGGATCCACAAATCGTTCAAGCCTGTCACGAGTTGGCAGGTGACAAATATCAGATATACACTTACTACGGTGGCAAATATTACAAAAATATTTTCTGCTACATTTGTGGAACGGTAATAATGCAGCATCTAGTTTTTGTGTATTTTTTTTAAAAGCTAAATCTTTAAGAAAATACTCATTGCATTGGCTTAGGTAAAAAAAAATTGTACTGTTATTTTTGACATTAGAGAATGAAGGATAAGATGCGGGAACTTCACTCAGAAGCAACCATCGAAAGAGTTATGGCGCTCCCAAACCCAAGACAAAGGATAGCTGTTAACAAACATTAAACGTAGGCTAAAGTGAGAATAATCGTCATGGAATGTCTTAACACTGACCTGCGATCTCGCAACCTATGAATAGTTTAGACCAATAGCATATTGCCACGTCTCAAGTCTGATGACTCTCTGAAAGAGAAATGGTACAAGAGCATTTCTTTGTTATTGATGCATAGATGACTAATTGTGACCAATTGTGGTTGATATTTGAATTAAATGTTGCGGCTCTAAAATCCATTGGAAGCAAAAAAATTTTACAATTATTTAAATCAAGAAATGTGGGGGATTTTCTTTTTTCTACAATAAGGGGTGTAATATCAATTTGTCATTAGATGCAACGTTTCATATTGGATGGTGTGTAACCAATTTCTGACATGTTAGTATCCCGAGAAAACCAAAGTGATGGTGAGACTTGCTTCAATACCTATTTCTGATATTTTAGTATCCCGAGAAAACCAAAGTGATGGTGAGACTTGCTTCAATACCTATTTCTGACATTTTAGTATCCCGAGAAAACCAAAGTGATGGTGGGACTTGCTTCAATACCTATTTCTGACATGTTAGTATCACGAGATAACCAAAGTGATGGTGAGACTTGCTTCAATACCTATTTCTGACATGTTAGTATCCCGAGAAACCAAAGTGATGGTGAGACTTGCGTTAATACCTATTTCTGACATTTTAGTATCCCGAGAAAACCAAAGTGATGGTGAGACTTGCTTCAATACCTATTTCTGACATTTTAGTATCCCGAGAAAACCAAAGTGATGGTGAGACTTGCTTCAATACCTATTTCTGACATGTTAGTATCCCGAGAAAACCAAAGTGATGGTGAGACTTGCTTCAATACCTATTTCTGACATGTCAGTATCCCGAGAAAACCAAAGTGATGGTGAGACTTGCTTCAATACCTATTTCTGACATGTTAGTATCCCGAGAAAACCAAAGTGATGGTGAGACTTGCTTCAATACCTATTTCTGACATGTCAGTATCCCGAGAAAACCAAAGTGATGGTGGGACTTGCTTCAATACCTATTTCTGACATTTTAGTATCCCGAGAAAACCAAAGTGATGGTGAGACTTGCTTCAATACCTATTTCTGACATTTTAGTATCCCGAGAAAACCAAAGTGATGGTGAGACTTGCTTCAATACCTATTTCTGACATGTTAGTATCCCGAGAAAACCAAAGTGATGGTGAGACTTGCTTCAATACCTATTTCTGACATTTTAGTATCCCGAGAAAACCAAAGTGATGGTGAGACTTGCTTCTATAATTATTTCTGACATGTTAGTATCCCGAGAAAACCAAAGTGATGGTGAGACTTGCTTCAATACCTATTTCTGACATGTTAGTATCCCGAGAAAACCAAAGTGATGGTGAGACTTGCTTCAATACCTATTTCTGACATGTCAGTATCCCGAGAAAACCAAAGTGATGGTGAGACTTGCTTCAATACCTATTTCTGACATTTTAGTATCCCGAGAAAACCAAAGTGATGGTGAGACTTGCTTCAATACCTATTTCTGACATGTTAGTATCACGAGAAAACCAAAGTGATGGTGAGACTTTCTTCAATACCTAATTCTGACATGTTAGTATCACGAGATAACCAAAGTGATGGTGAGACTTGCTTCAATACCTATTTCTGACATGTTAGTATCACGAGATAACCAAAGTGATGGTGAGACTTGCTTCAATACCTATTTCTGACATTTTAGTATCCCGAGAAAACCAAAGTGATGGTGAGACTTGCTTCAATACCTATTTCTGACATGTTAGTATCCCGAGAAACCAAAGTGATGGTGAGACTTGCTTCAATACCTATTTCTGACATTTTAGTATCCCGAGAAAACCAAAGTGATGGTGAGACTTGCTTCAATACCTATTTCTGACATGTTAGTATCACGAGATAACCAAAGTGATGGTGAGACTTGCTTCAATACCTATTTCTGACATGTTAGTATCACGAGATAACCAAAGTGATGGTGAGACTTGCTTCAATACCTATTTCTGACATGTTAGTATCCCGAGAAACCAAAGTGATGGTGAGACTTGCTTCAATACCTATTTCTGACATTTTAGTATCCCGAGAAAACCAAAGTGATGGTGAGACTTGCTTCAATACCTATTTCTGACATGTTAGTATCCCGAGAAAACCAAAGTGATGGTGAGACTTGCTTCAATACCTATTTCTGACATGTTAGTATCCCGAGAAAACCAAAGTGATGGTGAGACTTGCTTCAATACCTATTTTTGACATTTTAGTATCCCGAGAAAACCAAAGTGATGGTGAGACTTGCTTCAATACCTATTTCTGACATGTTAGTATCACGAGAAAACCAAAGTGATGGTGAGACTTGCTTCAATACCTATTTCTGACATGTTAGTATCACGAGAAAACCAAAGTGATGGTGAGACTTGCTTCAATACCTATTTCTGACATGTTAGTATTACGAGATAACCAAAGTGATGGTGAGACTTGCTTCAATACCTATTTCTGACATGTTAGTATCACGAGATAACCAAAGTGATGGTGAGACTTGCTTCAATACCTATTTCTGACATGTTAGTATTACGAGATAACCAAAGTGATGGTGAGACTTGCTTCAATACCTCTTTCTGACATGTTAGTATCCCGAGAAAACCAAAGTGATGGTGAGACTTGCTTTAAAAACAATTTCTGACATGTTAGTATCACGAGATAACCAAAGTGATGGTGAGACTTGCTTCAATACCTATTTCTGACATGTTAGTATCACGAGATAACCAAAGTGATGGTGAGACTTGCTTCAATACCTATTTCTGACATGTTAGTATCACGAGATAACCAAAGTGATGGTGAGACTTGCTTCAATACCTATTTCTGACATGTTAGTATCACGAGATAACCAAAGTGATGGTGAGACTTGCTTTAATAACAATTTCCCCATTGATGAAAACAAGTTAGATGCCGAAAATGAATTCTGCTACCTGGAATCTAAAACTCAAGATGACATGTCTCTAAAGGAGAAAAAAAAAACACATATGGAAGGCTGTTTCCACCTATGCAAGACTTAGGCCAAAATATGGGAAAACAGGAAGCTAACTACATTGACAAATTGGGGTCTACAAGTCGTGTGTTTTGAGCATAACAGGGAGTTATTGACTGCCTATGCAAAGCAAGAGAGAAAACTAAATGAATTTCACTTGCGGTGGATCAAGAAAATCACAACCAGAAAGAGTGTGCATCAATGAGATACTCGCTAGAACGAGTCTTCCCAGTCGCTTAACAATCCCTAGAAAACGCTGTCTGCTATGGGTTGGTCATGTCCGCCGAATAAAGGAAGAACGTCCTCCGAAAGTCATCCTTTATTGACAACTCGCAACGGGCTAAAGTAAAAGGTTGACACCACTTCCTAAATAGGAATAAAACACAACAGGACCTCAAAGCTGTGGACATCGTTGTTGAGTACTTAGAAGACATAGCCTATGTGGAGAGAGATGATGATCAAGGAAATACTAGGCTCAACTCTGAGTAACAAGGGTTAGAAACGAAAACTATTACTGAATCATTCTAATGCCAAGTAGATTGAGATCACATGGTCTCTTCTTCTGTCACTACGATCAATCTATTCATAGTTTTGTAAATGTCAACTCTATGTTTGAAATGTTTATGTCAGAAGTTATAAAAATATGTTGCTTTCACAACAAGAAATCAATATTTTGACTGTTTATATTTTAAACATTTCAGATGTCGTATCCTTTTATAGTACCACCAGAGAACTGTGAAGGTGATTTTATAGATGATGACTTGGGTCTCTATCGTATGCTGGTCAATCTTCAAGATTCGCTACAAGAAAGAGAAAGTAACAATGACCTCAACGTTTGCAATAACACGATGTGGCAAGCACCAAACGTATGTTCAGATTTGCTTTTTCTTTTAGTGTAGAATCTTCCCATATATATATTTTAGCATCCAATCAAGTTGATACTTTAAACAATAACAATGGTACTTAACCAAAACATGAATCAATAAAAATACCCAAATAATCAATTGATTTTTGGCAATCATTTTGTTTGATATCGAGTAAAGGAAATAACTTGTGCATTATTGATACACTTAGGTGTAACAGTTCTTTCTCTTTTTAAAAGCTTTTTTTTTTTTAAGAAATAATTATTTATATTTTCTTTTTAAGAATTTTTTTTTACAATACACTAGGATTTTTTTTTATTAGTAAGTAAATTGTAATCATAGAAACCAGACACAATTTCAAAGGCGGGGAGGGGGTTTACAATGGGTGACACCAACCCTAGTGACGCAACTATAAGAGACCATTTAATGTAGAAAAGTAGTTTTGTATTTTTCAAAGACAACTACTAGTGGATCTTTTCTTTATGAATGGAATGCAAAATGTAGAAGAAAGAAAATATGTTGTAAAAGAAATAAAAGTTGGTTAGAAGATTGTATCGAACATTATTTGTACCTTTGGACACGCAGCTGCGTGGAGAGGAAAAAACTGCTGTGTGGAGACGTGGAACTGCAGTGTGGAGACGTGGAACTGCTGTGTGGAGACGGTGAACTGCTGTGTGGAGACGGTGAACTGCTGTGTAGAGACGGTGAACTGCTGTGTGGAGAGGCGAAAAACTGCTGTGTGGAGACGGGGAACTGCCAACGACAATCCCTGAATTCCAAGAGGAAGATTTTGATTTTAAACCCCCTTCCAAAATGTACGATAAATTTCCCTTTTCAATATAAGACTATCCATACATTAGTCACCAGATTCTATGAGCGTAGCCAAAAGGAGTGTTGTGTTTAAAACGCCCCTCGAGCGGGTTTTGCAGCTAAAAATCACCTTTTAAATATAAAAATAGAAATTATTCACTTAAAATTCTTTGAGCGTAGCTTCAACTTCTCCACCCACTCAGCAGACATCTGCCGAAGATCCGTCACTGGCTTTTGCAACCGGTAGCCGCAGTTGATATCTGTCTCCACCGCTGAACTACCCACGACCTGCACCCACTTCACCCTCCCACCAGCAGACTGCCACAACAACTAGCCATATCAGTCTACCTACGGCACCACCTGGTTCAAAAGATAAACCTAGTGACTAATGGACCACTTGGCCACAACATCTAGTGATGATCTAAACCTAAACTTGCGTACATCCTACCTTCGTATATTTTATTTTGTACAATACATGAGCTCCTTTTTCTGTAAATAAATATTCATCTATTGTACATTTAAACATTACTCTTTGTACTTTGCCTGAATCATGCAAGTAAGAGTGGAGTCTCTTTAAACAAAACACTAGACGTAAAGACAGCCAACTGACTCACGTGCACACCACCTCTCACATATACCCTGAAGATAGTGTGTGTCTTGTAGCCTATTAATGTCTTGGTTTTTCTTTAGGGAGATTGTCTTCAGCTGCGATGTTCTCCTGGCAAGACTTTAAAGAACGGAACTTGTGTGACAATATTTTCAGAAATACGTGGCCTCGTGTACAGAGTGAGAGCTCTACTTTTTCCCCAAATGTCAAACAGTGACATCAACGATTTGACGGCGGAAGATATCATTGATATAGCAATAAAACAGGTATTAGAGTTTAAAATTACAAAGCAAAAAACAATTCCAGATGTTTTCGTGATATTGTTTTTTCTAAATTAAAGTATTACATAGATCTACTATGATTTATATATTTATCATGATATCTAGACATTACATTGGAGACTGGTTTCGATACTTATAATTTGCCTGTTTAAAAAGATGTGGAGGAAATAGACCTTGTATGTTAACACTCTAGTAAGAAATGAACATGTGATCTCAAGTTTAAAAATGTATAAATAATTTTATTTTATTCTTTCTAGAAATTGGCATGCTAATACTAATAAAGCGTACAGGAAATTAGTACATGCTGTTATTACGGAATTCAGTTCTCACATGAAATAAATAAGTATTACATTAAATCAGTGTGAAAGATAAATGGCATTCGGCTATGATTGTATATTGTTTTTGAGTTATAGAAAGTTAACGATTTTTGCAAAGTTCCAAAAGTCAAGACTGTATCGTGAATTGCCGAAGCTTGAGACAAAAGCTAAGCTTGTTCCGTCATATTGCAAGACGTGACTTACTATCACACAGTCATTCTTCAAGGTTAGTTCGGTCCTATTGTAAGACATGACTCGACACCACACAGTCATTCTTCAAGGTTCGGTCCTATTGTAAGACATGACTCAACACCACACAGTCATTCTTCAAGGTTCGGTCCTATTGTAAGACATGACTTACTATCACAAGTCATTCTTCAAGGTTAGTTCGGTCCTATTGTAAGACATGACTTACTATCACAAGTCATTCTTCAAGGTTAGTTCGGTCCTATTGTAAGACATGACTCAACACCACACAGTCATTCTTCAAGGTTAGTTCGGTCCTATTGTAAGACATGACTCAACACCACACAGTCATTCTTCAAGGTTCGGTCCTATTGTAAGACATGACTCAACACCACACAGTCATTCTTCAAGGTTCGGTCCTATTGTAAGACATGACTCAACACCACACAGTCATTCTTCAAGGTTAGTTCGGTCCTATTGTAAGACATGACTTACTATCACAAGTCATTCTTCAAGGTTAGTTCGGTCCTATTGTAAGACATGACTTACTATCACAAGTCATTCTTCAAGGTTAGTTCGGTCCTATTGTAAGACATGACTTACTATCACAAGTCATTCTTCAAGGTTAGTTCGGTCCTATTGTAAGACATGACTTACTATCACAAGTCATTCTTCAAGGTTAGTTCGGTCCTATTGTAAGACATGACTTACTATCACAAGTCATTCTTCAAGGTTAGTTCGGTCCTATTGTAAGACATGACTTACTATCACAAGTCATTCTTCAAGGTTAGTTCGGTCCTATTGTAAGACATGACTTACTATCACAAGTCATTCTTCAAGGTTAGTTCGGTCCTATTGTAAGACATGACTTACTATCACAAGTCATTCTTCAAGGTTAGTTCGGTCCTATTGTAAGACATGACTTACTATCACAAGTCATTCTTCAAGGTTAGTTCGGTCCTATTGTAAGACATGACTTACTATCACAAGTCATTCTTCAAGGTTAGTTCGGTCCTATTGTAAGACATGACTTACTATCACAAGTCATTCTTCAAGATACAGTGAAGGGAGCATCAAAAGCTGACTAAATAACATCAAAGAATTGACAGGCTTCTCTTTTTGATATCCTGCTTATAAAAGTTGCTGACCTCGAAAAGTGGAGTGATTTGGACAGTCACAGCACACCTAAAACGAAAGTCAAGGAACAGATCAGATAAGATGAAAGTTAAAATTATCATGGAATTCAATTTTTTTTTATTTAAAAAAAAAATAAGTAAGTTACCCCTGTCTGAAGTTGCAATCTGTATGGGTAGATGTGAATGCCAAGTGTTTCTATGGCTGATTGTAAACGATGGTGTCATTTAACCAAAACAATGATTAACCGCCTTCACTTCCCCAATGATGTCATTACCATTGGGTGGGCTCAGAAACGTCTTATAGATCACCAAATTAAAAAGTTCATGATTTACTGAGATTCAAACTGAGACCCACGGTACGGAGGCAAGGCTTTTAAGTCCCCAGACAATATTTATCTGAAATTTAAGTTTAAGATTTTATAAACTTTTTTTCTGCTTTATTTAAAATGTCTGGGCATGTAAATACAAGAAATCCAGTATATCTACCATCACATCAAATCAAATTAACAGTTAGACATAACTACACTGATCTACATTAACTTGTCTTTGTTCTAACATTCGGTAGTAGTAAAAGAGACATGGGTATTATACAGAAAGCAACCAAGACTACTTGAACACTTTCAATAAAGATGCTTGCGCTCCATCACGGAGCAAGACCACATTACAAACAGCCATGTCCTTGCAAAAGCCGGTATGGACAATATGGAAGGACTTCTTAGGGTCCAAAAGTTGAGCTGGGCAGGGCACGTATGGGGGAAGTACGCATGCCTAAGGCACTATTTTTTGGTGAGCTAAAAGGTGGTTGACGTAACAGATGTGCCCCACAAAAACGCTTTAAAGACCAGCTTAGGCGCCAACTTTCTTAGCTGACATAGAAGAGAGCACCAGATTGCAGGCGGCTTCAGAACGACACAGCTGAAGGTTACTCTCATAGACCGCGGGATAAACATTTGACAACAAAAAAAAAAATCCGCTATAGAGGACAGACGCACACGGCGAAAAAAAATCTTAATCGACCATTAGCCCTGGGTGTGGCAAAATGTGTAGGTCATAGTTGCAGCTTCGTAGCCACGAGAAATACAGCAATCCTCATTGAACTTCAGACTCGAAGAAAAGCCTTGTAAAAGATTTCGCTTCTGTTTAGTTCCGCCACAGTTCACCTGTTCTCTTTTACTCATTGAGCAAACTCCTATACGGCACTACTGATATTGCACATTCTAAAAGAGTGTTGGAAGTGATTTATGTGTATTTCTTTTGCTTAACTGGACACAACTACTAAATAGCACAATGAGAGCTTAATGCTATTTAAAAAATTGGGCCTTAGTTATGCTTTGAAAGTAACACCCTACACCTTTAACCATTGGTTTTGTCTTGCCAGATATTTATATTATTTATTAAATAATAAAATTTAATCTTTGAGAAACAATTTTTATTTATGAAAGAGAGAGAGAGAGAGTGGGTGAGTATAAGGGAGAGAACATGATTAAGAGAGATTAAGGGACCGAGAAAGAGAAAGAGGAGAGTAACAAAGAGACGGAGAGTGACAAGTCAGTGAAAGAGAGAGAGAAATAAGAGAGTTAGTAAGAGAGAAAAAAAGAAAGAGAGAGAGAGATGAAAAAAATGTTATTGATAAACATTCAAACTTGTAATCAGAAGAAAAAAAACAACTACAGGTAACAAAAACAGGTGTTGATTTATTTCTATTTCTTTAACTTGTTATTTAAATATTTATATTTGTTTACCTTTGACTCATGTCAACTGTTATCATTTTTAAATTACAATACTCTTTAAAATTACTTTTTTATTTGTTCCATAGACGAAACACAATCTGCGTGACATAGCTGACATGTACACTTACCTATTTGGCGTTTCTCCAGTGGTAAACCTAAGTGTCTCAGATCACCAAGTCCCTGTCCTCTGGGCAGACATTGACATTTTAGCCTCAATGCATTACACAAGAGATGAGTTTGAGCAGATTGCTTTAGACATTATCTTTAAGAACAGTCTAGATACAGGAGGAAACAAGTTCGACTTTTACAACATAATACATGAAGATCTATTTCTTCACTGTAGCTCCGATGAAACTTTGAAGTTTCCAACATTTGTTTTTCTTTCAAAAGACATCCCACCGAATTCTTGGAGTATTGGAATTGAAAACGTTATTACCTTGTCATGGACTCTGACATGTCCTTATATCACGTTTCAACACTCTAACTTTACCATTGAGTGGAACGAATTAAATGATGTGGGGCGTATCAATGTGACAGTGGATGTTAGTGGGACAAAGCTGAGCATTTTTAACATGTCTGATATCAACAGCATGGAAGTCACTGGAAATAATGAATTACATGTCTGCACTGAAGTCTTAGAGAAATACGTAGATAGATTAAGACGTTTTAAAATGACAAGACCAATAGTAATAGCAATGAATGTTTTAACTTACGTCTGTTTGTGTGCATCAGAGTTGTGTCTCTTGTTCACTTTAGTTACGTACCTTGGATTTCCTGAACTTCGAACTGTGCCAGGTATTAACAACATGTTCCTCAGTCTCAGTCTTCTACTTGCCCAGTTGGCCTTGCTACTTGGAGACAACATGTACGTTTTTACAATTTAGTATTTTAACGTTTTGTAATTCTGTTACTTTACTGATGCTTTAATTTGGTTTATTTAGCAACCATTTTAGACTTACGCCCTACTAAAGACATAAAGTTCAGTGGCGTCAATAGGAGGAAACAAACAGGTGTTATATCCAAGGGAAAAAAAAATTATGAAATAACAGACTATTTGCAAATTAAGTGTTAGTGCTTTTTATCTAAACCTATTTATGCGTAGTAATTTTTTTTTTATTTTTGCTACAAATAATTTTGGTTGAAATTTCAATAAAATGTCCAAAAGTTTACTCAATAACGCTTATAATTAAACAAGTTCATTATTTATAACTATTTTATATAATGCAAATTATATATAGAATATATATATATATACACACATTTTAGAAGTACGTGTTCACTTTAATTCTGTCTTTATTTTGGAGTTTGAATGTGCATGCTGAGCCCTTAACTTTGGCCTACTGCTAGAGTCACAAGATCTAGGTCAGATTAAACAGCTGCACTTTTAGATTTAACATTTAGGCCTATAAATGTACTCGAAAGTCATTAACATTAGTGGCTTGGACATTCTTTTGATTGGTGGTTTTATTAAAAGCTAGCTTCCTCGAATACTCTAGAATACCGAAATATAACTTTTACTTATTGTAATAGTTTATCAGATGTCGGCTAAACTGGATAACCCATGTTCATAGTCCGGTTAAATTTTCGTGGGAAAATAAAAAAAAGTGATAAGGAACTTTTTGCTATGTTTGGTTTGAATCAAATGCACTAGTTCACGCGATATTCAAACTAAGTTCCGAGGGTCATGAGTATTATTCGGCTAGTGTACCCATTACCCTTGGAGAGAGAAAGAGAGAGAGAGAGGCAAGTACTGCTTTAATAACACAAATTTATGAAATATTTGCATTTTTACTACAGACCTGTGCCCAGTACACTCTGTACAAGTGTAGGTCTAATCACACATTTCTTGTGGCTATGGCACTTCTCTTGGAGCTTCTTGTCCAGCCTCCACATGTTTCAAGTGTTTACAGCCAAGATACCTGTTCCATCCCTTAAAGGTAGAAACACGTTAACTGGTGTTGTTAAATTAACGACACTGTCAGTTCTTGTTCCAATAGCAGTCGTGGTGGCAGTCATCATTTCATCCTATATGACATCCCACACTATTGGCTATGGTCGTCAGGCGTGTTACCTTAACACTGCGTATCTTGTAGGTAAGTATTTCTAAGTGTGCTCTGAAATGTGAAATACAATTACAATGATTGCTGTTGATAAATAATCAATTCAACCTTTAAGCTAGAAATGGAATGATGTAATATAATTGAGCTTAAACACTCATTATTGATGTGAATGATAAGATTGGGTAAATTGATATTCTATTAGTAATAAAAAGTACACATAGCTGAGCAAAAGCGCATTTTCTCTATAACAGTTTCTAGGAGTACCGGTAGTTTTGTTGGTTATCATTTTTTTATATTAAATTAGACATGGAGGCAAATCTATAAATATCAAACGTTTAGGTATATCCGGTGTACAGAAAACATGAGGATTGATGTGTGCATTTTTTTTTTTATAAAACATAATGTTTTTGTCCACTTTTCAGCACTATGGAATGTAATTTTTAAATCTGTTTCGCTTGTAGGACAAAATCATTTGTATAAATCTGTTTTGTCTTTCAAAATGGTGTCCTTAATATTGTTTATATTATTTATTTTATTATTATTATTTATATTATTTATTGTTTTTTATTATTTATATATCTTGCTTGATCTATTTTTTCCTTACATTTTAATTTATGTTCCATTATGTTGCCATTTCATTTCTTCATACCATTTTCTTTTTTAGCGGTCCCCGAAAGGGGAAAAGACGATATTATTTTTCTGTGGAATGTCCATCTGTCCGTCCGTCAGTCCCGTTTAGATCTTGTAAACTAGAAGAGATAGTGAAAATCTGACACCATAATATTTTAGACCAGTGATGCCCAGCCTAATTCGACCTGCGGGCCATTTTAATTTCCGACACTAGTGTCGCGGGCCACATGACCGAAAAGATACAAAAACGTAATGAAATAGAACTAAAACTATTTTATTAGAAATTCGTGGATCTAGCACTTACATTAATTAGTGAGATGTTTGAAGTTTGTCTTCTTTTATACACTTCGGAACAATGGCTTCATTTCTCTACTTACAATACGAGCAACATTCTATCTAGCTTAACCGCCAACTCATTTTCTTTTCTGTTTTTGGCAACTTCAATTCTTCAATCTCTAGGCGAAGTTTAATAATATTTTATTCGCGAATCAAATCAAGAATGCTTCCATATTTGTTTGATGTTTTGTTAAACAGCCACACTATCTTTCCAAAACAAATACATTGGCTCATTGTCATGTTCGCAAAAAAAAAAGTAGTAAAGATCCATTCACTTTTCCTGTTAGATTATACATCTAGTCACATTTCATAAACACAATGTCAAAGGTCATGGTATCAATCCATCAGAGGAAAAGTTAGGGCCCTAACGTAGGTAAAAAATAACTTTATCAACCCTTTGGAGAGGGGATTTTCTACACTTTGTGCTGTCGTTTCGGCGGGCCGGATGGAAACACTTCGCGGGCCGGATCTGGCCCGCGGGCCGTATTTTGGGCATCACTGTTTTAGACCATTCAAAGTTCTGATGTAACGGCTACTTTTTTCTTTTCTGAAAGCGAAAAATCTAATTTTTCAATCACTTATGCAAGCAGTTTTTTCATAAAAATACACCATTTTTACAACTATTCACCATTAATAGTAACAAACACTGGAGGCTCTATAGAAGGGAATACACCAATGTGCCATATTTTCAGCACATTTATGCTAATGGTTTAAGATTTTTTATCAATGTTTTATTACATTTGTATTGCTTGCTAAGTTCTATACGTTCTGTCATACTAACTACTACATTTCTAAAAAAAAAAAGTTTTCTTTTTTTACAGAGAAAAAATTTATTTAGTATGCATATAAGTTGGGAATAGTTTAAAACAACAATTAATAAGTAGTTTTTCATATTATCGAACCGCAGTGTTCTACCAGGAAACAGTACCATTAACTATTTTTTTATATATTGTTTTTACCGAAATTTTTTTTTCTTGAGGATTTGAATAAGAGATTGCCCCTTTACAAAACAATTAAATCAATTAAATACTCATTATAAGACATCAGTTAGGCCAGGTTCGCATCTAACTTCATATTCACTTTCACCTATCCTTTGGTCTGCTGGACCACTGGGGCACCACACATGATCTGTCAACCTCTTTTTCTATTCTTCTCTGACATTGATAGAATTTCATTCTGATGTTCTTTCTAAAAATATTGAAACCTGCCTTTTTTCCTGCCCCACTTCGGGGGCCGATTTTGAGTTTTTGTTTGAAGCGATGAGATGACAGCCATGGATAAGGTTATGGAAACCGTCAACAACAAAGGAAATAGTTTTAGTTTGTTTTTAATTTTCAAAACTGAAGATCATGCGACTTTCCAAAAATGTATAAATGCGATAGCATCAGATATGCCTGTTTTCAAGTTAAATGAAATTATTTCTTTTTCCAGTAAATATATATTTATGTCAATGGTTGCGACTCTGTCAAAAAACATTTCTAGTGAGTACCTAGGAAGTAAAAGTAACCTGTGTCCAAAATTTCATGCGAATACCACGACAGTTTCTGAGATTTCATGATCGATGTTAGTGTTACTCAGTGGTATTTTACAAGTATATAATAGATTAATTACGTGATTTATTCAACTTAATTTTGTTGTAATTTCAGTATAAATTTTTTAAGAAAGTATCTTTAATTCTGTACTTGTTTTCTCTGTCGTCTATTGAATTAGCTTTTAGAGCCTTCATTCCTTTGCCTGGTCTTAGCTCCCTTTTAGAAAAGTCTGCTGGGCAACTTACACTGTATTTTTATTTTCTGCTTATTTTTCTTTTTAGTGTTTCCACACAAACTGTCTTTGTAACCTTGTTTTTACTATTTCTGAATTTTATGGTTTAAAGAACGTAAAAGATATCGAATGATCATAAACATCATTGGGAATGCCTATATGTGAAAAATTAGAGGAAAATAAAGTTACATTTTATGGCAAAAAATCCAATCGTTTAGTATTGATTGAAGCATTGCGTGAAGAACCAAAAGAACATTTCTTATGGAAATGCTACTACTACTATGGTCTAATTCAGTCGAGAGGCGACTATGGATCATCTTACGAAATGAGATAAGTGCCTGGGCATTAGCTGTGGTCGGAACGATGTCGCCACACATCAGTTCCCCATTCTTAACGCAGCTGATGTATCCAAACGAATAGCAAGTGTCGATACAGTTTTGGGTCAGCGGCGTTCTGCCAGGGTGTAGCACTTGATGCTGCATTTTTGGACTGGTTGTCAGAGGCTATTTGAGACGCATGTCATTAGGAAGCATTTTATAGGTAGTAGAGTGCTTATATCCATTACCACTTCCGGTAATATGGAAATCGACTCATTGAAATGTTCAAGCTGAAACATTAAACGAGAGAAGAAACACTTCATAAAATACCACAAAATATAATTCAATAACAATTAAATTTCACAATAATAGCTTTCACATTAAGCTTAAGATTTATAGACACAATGAATGTATTAGAAACATTTTTACGAGCCTGCCTCATTTTTTTGTTTTCACGAACTTTGTTACAAATTAAAATGCATGGCGTAGCCTATGTTAAAATGTATCGATATTTCTTGTGCAGGAAACAAAAAAAAAAGTTCATTATTAATGAGCTTCCCTGTATTATTTAGTGTAATATGTAGAAACTCGAAAATATCAGAAGTTAATGTGTTACAAACTTATTTTGTTTACAATTCTTTGACAAACTTGATGCGGACATCAAATGCCAGTTAGTAATTTAATTTTTCTAAGACGACGCGTTTTTTTTTCTTGGACATCTCATTCAAAAGTATGTCTAACAAAATGAAAGAGGAAAGATATTTGTTATATTTTAAATATTCTCTATACATTTCCGGTATACAGGTCTGTCAGTGGTGGCTCCAATCTGTTTAGTTTCTGTGTGCAGTTTGACATTCTTGGGGTTAACAGTTGCAAGCATTCATAAAGTGAATCAGTTTTTGAGTGTACAGTCTTTGGGAATGGACCAATACAAAAACTGTTTACTCTATGTGAAACTTTCTTCTGTAACTGGAGTCTACTGGGTAGTGACCATTGTGGCAGAGCTAATTAACAGCGATGTTCTGTGGTAAGTGATGTCCATTGAAGTCTTCGGGCTCAGCTAACAATTAATGCAACATCTTTTGGTATAGCTTTTCATAGAATTGACTAAATGCATGACGCGTAGGACGTAATCATTTTCTTTTTCGAAGTAACGTCTATAGCATATAAGATAAGATAATTACTGATATCCTTTTATGGAAAAAGTCTATATTTATCATGTGTGCTTTTCCAGTTCGTTCGTCCGGCTAGGATAGCAAAATATATAAAAGATATTAAGAATCTGAAAGAAAGATATTTTAGATCCTACAAAGTTCTGATCAACAAATAATTTTTATCTTCCAAATATCTGAAAGTGAACTGTTTTGTTTTTAAATTTATTATTCAATCAGTTTTTTTAAATACATTTTTTTCAAAAAATGCATAAATGTAAAGGATATAATATAATATTGATATTTACTCCTGCTATTTAGTTATTCGTAGAACAAAATGTTCTATGCTTTGGGGGCAAGCTGAATTACCCAGAAAGGCCTTAAAGCTGTTCAATTTGCACATTGTTTTCATCAAACCAATCGTGGTGCTTGTGTTTTGGCTGACTGAGGACGCTGCCAGCCAGAGAGTACACAGAATCCCTTAGTTTATTCCAGCTGTTTTCCACATCCTTATTCATGTGCAGGGTTTTAATTTCACTGTCTAGTTTATTGATGAGCTCTTGCTTGAAATCTGGGTTTGTGAGCTTACCAACATCTAGGCGTTTTGCATGCTTGCGTTCTTGGGGCCGTCTAGGTGGTTTCATGAATTTTATAGCTTAGATAGGCTTAGGCTATGATCAGTCAAACAGTCAGCTCCACAAAATGCTTTGGTGACTTTGATGTCTTGTCTATCAGACTTCTGACAATGATGAAGTCTATTTGATGCCAGTGCTTGGACCTGGGATGCATCCATGAAGTCTTTTTTCTGTGAGGTAGCTGGAAAAGAGTATTTGTTATTGTCAGCTGAAGGGCTGTGCACATTTCAAGTAACAATGAACCGTTGCTATTGCAGTGACCAATTCCATGTCTGCCCAGAAAGTTACTCTAGGTTTTCCAGTTAGAGCCTACCCTGGCATTGAAGACGTCCAGTATTATGAGTTTGTCTGTTTTGGACTTTTTGATTACTTCAGAGTTCAGATCCGAGTAGAAGTTTTCCTTGATGTTGTCTTGGTTGAACATCGTTGGGGCATAGGCACTTATTACAGTTGCGTGTCGCCATGAGGTCAGGGGTAGGCGTAATGTCATTAGACGGTCATTTATGCCTTTTGGTAATCCTGACAACTTGTTGACTTATTTGGATTTCACCGTGGAGCCAACACCAGCTTCACGTCTTTCCTTTTGCCGATCCAGAAGAACGTGTAGCCTGCGTCAACTTTTGTTAACTGTACTTCTTCAGCAAGTCGCGTGTCACTCAAGGCAGCGAACAAGTCTGTTAGCCTCTCGGTTAGGGCGACAACACCCATTTTAAATATTTCAGCGGAAAGTCCTTCAGAGTAGGTGCTTTGTGTTTTTGAGTTTAGATATTGCTAGATATTTCCTCAAATGTCGGTGGGTCGTCGAGCTCCTCTCTCAAAATTTTCTGAGGGACGTTTGCCAGCGATTCCTCCGATACGTGCCTTTTATCACCAAATAGCATACTGTAGTGTTCTGTCCAGCGATTTAGTATGTCCACCTTGCTAGTTAATAGGGTAGAACCATCAGTTGATCTTAGATGTGCTGTTGTCTGGTAAGTTGAGCCATAGGCACATCGAAGCGACTCGTAGAAACAGCGTGTAAATAATCGTTCAATCAGCATTTAGTCAGTCAGTCCATTACAAAATTCAGAGTCTATTATTGATTATTAAGAGTTTTAATTAATATTTTTTTTGTTTTTGCTGTTATAGTACTTATTTTCTTTTTTATTTTTTTCAGGATTATTTCAATTTTGTTGAATGGTCTTCAAGGTGTTGCTATATTCGTCTCATACATGTGTAATAAAAGAGTTTATCGACTGTATCTCTCCAAGTTTTTGTCTCAACAAACTTCATCACTGCAAAAAACTACAATGACCAGTGAATGAAACTCAACAGCTACAGAGAGATTAGAAAATAAAATGTTATTATATTTCATAATAATAATAATAATAATAATAATGATAGTAATAATAATAGAGAAAATAGTTATGAGAAGCAAGTAACTGAATGTGACCTAATACATATGTTGATGACAACTTTTGGCTAACATTCTATTTTAGAGTTGGAAGGCGGTTTTTCTAGAAATGAGAAAGCTGATGTATATGTTTCGAAAAAGTATGACTAGCTATTTGGCAACACTGAATAAACTAAAGTTGATCGTTATTATTATATAAATTATAAGTATGGAAAAAAAATTAATTAGACTAGAGGACTAGACAATTTTTTTTCTTGAACAGACAACGTCTTCAAGAATTTCTTCATGTAGATCCTATTCAATAAAGAGAAATCGTCAGACATTCAGAAACATTTTGCGCACCGTCTTTTAAGTATAGATCTATGGGACTATCATTCGAATTTTATATACTATTAATAGAATTTCATATAACAGGATTTTGTTCATGGAGTGGGGGGGGGGATAGAAAATTTTAGCTTTTTTATAGAAAATCTATCAGTTATTAGCTATTAAGAGTATAATATTCGCTTTCAAGAAACGGTCATCAGCTTTATAAAGGAGGAATTGTGTGGTTTTGACATGTGTTTTTTTTTGTCTATAATTTATGTAGCCGGCTAAGTTTTTTATTTTTTATTTTTTTATTATGTCATGATTTCTGCAAAGAAATTCTTGTCTTGAAATGTCAAATGTTGCTTTAGCAAATAAAGCTTAAACTTGAAGGTCAATTGTTTTATATATCGTTTTATATGTGTAGAATGTGTGTTGTATATGTGTTGTATACTTTGTTGGATGGTTGGTAATCTAGTTGAGTTGAGTGATGAAGGCTTTGAACAATCTGTTTTCTTGAGATGTATTCTGCGAGTTCTTATATACAATTCACCAACAGAACAAGTAAGTCTAGTATAGAATAAGCTAACACGGCGTTTTTAAATACAACATTTTATTATTTATTTCTCTAACTTATTTCCGTTCTAATTTTTTAATGTACTGTCTACGTCACATAGGAAAGATCTAAGCCCAACTTCTACGCGTCTTACTATTGAATCATTACAACTTTTAAAATTACAAATACCGAAATTAAATGATTTACTCTGTTATTACAATATGTAATAATAATTAATAAACAATACTAAAGATAGAATTAATAACTTGATTACAGAGAAAACGTAATATAAATTCTCGAGTGTTCTTTTTCTAGCACTGAATTATATAAATAGAGATTTGTGGTTTCCAAAGTTGTCCATACGAACCCCAGGGGTCAAAAGTATCATTAAAATTAACTTGTGGGGTATAAAATAATAATTGTATATTTTATGTAATAAAATATTAAACCATATACTTGATACCTTCCAAGCTTAAGCAACATTTAATTTACAAGCATGGAAACTGGTTCTAAATATTAAACATTACTTACAGGTTTTAAAGAATTGTCTATATAAAGCTATAGCCTTCATCGATATATTTGTTGTCACTAAATGAGCTCCAACAATGGTTGGAAGATTTCTAGTTTTTCAGTCATACTTGAAAAAAGCTGTATTGAATATTTTTGTTCAGTACATTGTTTCAGTTATCAATATCATTTGGCAGCAAAATATGCTCGTGAATATTTGTTCGTATCAATAGATTTTGTAACTAGAGCAGTTAACAAGCAAACATGACAAATATATTTTTAAAGACAATACCTGTTTATACAACTAATAGAGAGATGTTTTTTTTCTCCAAATAACAAAAAAAATATTAGATTAAAAAACAATGAAACATTTTTACCCCTCCTCCCTCCTCCAGCAGAGAAAGAATCCAAGTTCCACTCCCCACCCTCCAGGTTCGATGTATCATAAAATTCTATTTTAAATAGAGGTATTGTCAAAATGACAAAGTCTATGTTACGAATCAAATTAATTAATTCGAAACAAGAAAATATTTTAAAAGTTGAAACCTTTTTTTTAAATTATTAATCAAATTACTCCAAACTTTATATGTATACTCCCTATGAATAGCCATAAAAAATGTGTCTAAAAATGTTTTCTTATAATGGTTGTAATATCAACGGCCGCCATATTAGATTATTGTTTATCGTTTTTAAATCGCTAAGGCTTTAAAACTATTTAAGCTATTGCCAAACAAAAATATACAATGTGTAGACTAATCATTCCAGAACATTTTCTATAATTTAGTTTTTAAATATAGAAAAAACTTTAAAAAATAAATTTTCTAACCTTGCTAAAGAAAAACATTTTTTTTTCATTTTTCTAATATTTTATTGCAATAAAGACAGAATATTAATTGAAACTTAGAAAATGTTTTATAGAAGTTGTTGTACATGGTATAAATTATAAGCTGGACAAGTTTGATTGAATTCTTTGCAGAATTAGTGAAGGAGTAGTAAAAAAAGTGAATAAAAATAGTATTTTGAGAAAATCAAAAGAAACGAAACAAATTAGGAAAAGAGACAGCTGTATATACCTTACAAAAAAAAAAATATACAAAAATAAGTAATTATTTATCAATCATGAAAACGATATTTTTATGTCCATAAATGGTTGGGCTATTTAAATTAGTTTAAAACTGAAATCGAAATTTTTGACCTTTTTACCTAAATTTAGTGTCCCACACAGCCTTAACATTCCTAAGAACATCCTCATTGCCTGTCAGAGGGCGGTACTGCTGCAGACCTGCCACATCACCAGAAAATTCCTCAGTGGAAACTGTTAAAGAAACTACGATGAATTTTGTTTCTTTTTAGCGAAACTATAACCTGGCAGCACCAGAGAATGACTACTCGTTCATTTCTAACATAATAATATTATAATAGAATCAATTTTTCTCTTTTAAAGTTTAAATCTTTAAACATGGACTTTTATCAAACATAAGTACTTTTCCAATTACAAGTTGTTGTTTTCTTATATATTCATTAAATAAAGATCCCCTTTCAGAAGTATCTGTCTCTAAGTTTCTATGGCCCACAGTTAACGTGGGTGTTATGTAGCCTGCACAACGACCTATAACCTTTACCTTTCCCCAACTGATTGAATGTTCACCTCAGGTTAAGACGTTGAAGAGTCTCGTGAATTCCTGATGTAGAAAACAGGAAGTAGAAGTGAGAGTCAAGTGTTATCCTTTGTACGAGGCAGTCAAATATGATTTTAGTAGTAGCGACCTGGACATTCAATACCGCTGTTATGCGGATGTAATTATGTTTCACATTCGATGTCTTAATGTAACTGCCAATATCATTATTATCGTCGTTAAATAAACATTATACTTGTCTGCCAAAGAGATTTGAGTCCATCTGTAATGTCTGTGTCTGTCACGTGTCAAGCGTGACTCCAGGAAGCACGAACCCAGCAGTCGTGACACACTAATAGTAACCAGCCTCATGTGTAATAGTATAATACCACGTCAACGCACATATAACGTTTACATTTTGGTAGCCAGTATGTGACCTTGACGCACGGACTTCTTGGAGCACCCAGAAACACGGAATATTTTTCCCCAGTAAGATCGCTATTCAAATTGTGAAGTCTGTCAACATTTTTTTTCTCCAAAGTACAAGCTATAAAGGTGACTATGAAAACACTTCAACACAAGCCTGATATTATTCTACATTTACTATTTTAAATTGTAACAAGCCAGTCAACACGTTACTACTTAAGCGAAACCAGTTCACACGTATTTAAGTCCATTGTCATTGAACTAGCCAGAGCCTGCATTCTTTTTACTGGTTGACCTAAACACACACTGACCTCAGTATCATGTGCTAGGCAAACGAAAGTACTTCACTGAAATAACTTTTATTCACAAACAAAGATTGACGGAATTTTGTCATGTTAACCCTTTTTGTGAGAATCTAACATCTAAACTAGCTACATAGATGAATTATGAACTCTATTAAACATTTCATCAGGATATAAGTTGTTTATAACTTCCCCATTTTACAAGAACCTTTTCGTTATAAAGAGTCTAGTCAGTCAACTAGCCATTTTGGACTTAATATCAATTGAGTGTATGAACCAGGTCAACGCTTCATTTATAATTGTCTACATTTAAGATCTGTGGGCAGATTATCTAACATCAGTATCTACAAAGGCAACCCTGAAACATGTGTGTGGGTGAAAATTAAGACAACCCTGAAACATTTGTGTGGGTGGATGTACTATACCTGGAACTGATATACCTGCGTATGTCAACTCGACCCAGAATCTGACGTCATTCAAGTCTCCGATCATCAAGGTGTACGTCGATTGAGACTCACCTATATATTTGTTCATTGTCGTCATACGGTAGCAAATTGTGGTGCATATAAATTCAAGAAAATAATACCACTATTGTATTAAGCTTTCTATTTAAGCTGTTTCTACCTGACACATTGTCATCACAAGATATCGTGGATTATACTGCTCATTATTCTGAAGAACTTTCTACATACGGTCCTTTTAATCATATTTCCTTTTCAGCGACTTTATTTTGTGGATTATACAAGCTAGTCATCTACTATTGGATTATTTTGTAACCGTTCAAGTACTTTGGATTATTCATCTTTATCACCTTGAAGTATCACTGTATTTTACCTGATGGATTACTATATCGTCGCGCTCAGAACTGATTGGATTATTTGCATACCTGTTACCTACCTGCAAACGTTATTTATCAAACTAAACAGCAGTAAAAAGAGAATCTTAAATGTTAAATCTTACAAAAATACAAAAAGGAAGATACAAGTTATTTATATTTAAACTCCGATAGACACAATATACAATGTTACAGACCTACACTTAAACTGAAATTAAGAAATAACATCTAATCGGATATTGGAGCTTTAGACCAAAATAAGTAAAAGTAATTAAGGACAAAAAATAGAAAAATATACCTATAACATTATTTAACAATTTTAAAAACTACTTTTCGTTTACGGGTAAAACACAAATAACAGAAAAACTAAAAGCAGTAGAAGGTAACATATAGCAGAAATTACATTGTACTCAGCACTGACATATACAAACTGAGAAGACATTAAATTACATATATCTTAGCACTAGCCTATATAAATTACTCAAAATAATAATAGGCAAAAATAGATAAAAATAGTTCTGGGAGAGCCAACTCACATATGTATAGGAATAGATGTAAGGTTATTTTATCTCTCCCGACCTTGATCATAGATATAAGAGTCTAGGTCTTTATTATTATATAAAATAGATATAAACTAGATATAGATTAGAGTCGTTAGTAAAGATAAAGTAGATCTTTAAAGAACGATCTGTGAGCCTAGCAATCCCATTCATGATTCACAGTTGAAGAGGTAAGAATGAGAAGTTAAGAGGAAGATAACAAGTCAGGAAGTCAGATTAATCATCATTTCATGATTAAGCTAAGAACAAGCTGATCAAATAGATCTATCATCTAGACTAGACTTGATATTTATCATAGATCTAGTCTAGAGTCGGATAGAGCTAGATTCTATATAGATCTTGATTCTCTGGGTTTATCAGACACAGGCTAATATGATGATGAATCTAACAAATCTAGCAACTCGACGTTCAAAAGATTTTTTTGGTCATAATTTTGTTAACAGTACTAGATCTATAGACATAGCAAGATTTTACCAACTTAAAAAAGGGACATTAACATAAATAGTGTTCTAACTAGTTTATTTATAAAATTAAAAATAATTAAATATACTTGTGTGTACGGTCGTATTTGTAGATAAAGTGTATAGCCCTAGGTCACTAGGTCTGGGTGAAAGTCTACATAGTTTAATGTGTACAATACGTTTCTATTGAAGTAGGACCTAATGATTCTAGAATGTTATTGAGCGAGGAAATATTTGGAACAATATCAGATCTTTTTATAGCTTTTAGAAGAATGGGATGTTATTTGGAATTCTAGTTAGTTAAAAAAAACTAATAACTTGAAGGCAGAAATTTTTATGCAGATTTTTTAAGTTATTCATAAAGCCTACATCATTGATTTTTTATGGCTGATTTCCATAACTATATATAAAAATGCACATTATCTTGAAAGGAAACACAAAATGAATTTTTAAAAATTCGTGTAGATCTAAACAAAAGTTGGTAAATATGTAAGATTGTATGCTAATCGACTCGCTATTGTTATTTTATTTAGACTGACTCACTCACCCATTATATACAAAGTTTATAAATGTAGACTCTTTCAGTAAATCGCTTTTTTAACTCACATTTAGAAAGCCTTCAGGACAGAAGGCTCAAAAGTAAAGTAGCAATCATACATAAAACACTGAACCATAATCTTCAAATACAAAAACAAAATTTAATAAAATACTCTGAAAGACACAAAGATAAAGGCACATTCCTCGTCCCGTATGCTAGGACAAATTTGTACAAATACTCCTTCTTCCCTAGTGCTATTAGAGCATGGAATGGGTTGCCTGAGCTAGCCAGGAAAACCAGTGACTTGGCAGAATTTAAGTCATTGGTTAATATGCATGACTAAATGCATGACGCGTAGGACGTAATCATCTTCTTTTTTGAAGTAACGTCTGTATTATATAAGATAAGAAGATAAGATTTAAAAAATACATTGAAAATAAAATAATTGTCAAAGTGATGAAAAAAATAGAAAAACATATAATCCAAGCTGGCAGCACCATATAGCATTATGCAATCAACATGAATATTACTATGTAGGGAGTCTATACAGGAAGTACTGCGCCCTTATGTTTTTGATGAACGAAACTTATCCTTAGTTACCTTAGTGTTGGCAGTCTATGTATATATATATATATAGTCTATGGAAATTACACACTATTCTGCACTGCCTTAAACAAAATGAAAAGATACTAAATTACTTATATTCTAGCACTAGGCTATACAAATATAATAAATAAAAATAAGACAAAAATAGTTCTGGATGCACCAGCTCACACTTACCCGCATCCTTACACCGCCCCTCCCCCCAACAACAAAGAGTGAGCCTAGTCCTTCGTACACTATCCCGTTCCCCATTCTACATTTATCTAGGTATTTTTGTTGGAAATATCAGTTTGGTTTTATTAAATTAAATCGTCTATTAAACCTTTTTTGAATGACAATAGATCTAGATTTACCTTTTCAATGCTATTAGTATATTAAAATTTAGTTGTTTTGACAGTGTTACTAAGTAACATTCCTTGCTCTCTCTCTCTCTCTCTCTCTCTCTCTCTCTCTCGAAAAAAAAAATACTGTAGATCTATCTTATTAATGTTATTAGGATTGTTTTCGTTTTTTTTAAATATTTAGACCGTGTCTAAAAGGAAGTTGAAATTACGAAATGCATATTAAATAGAATTAATATAGACTTAGAGAAAGAGAAAAAAAATGCTTTAGAAATAGGAAATTCGTGATATTTTTTGAATGCTGCATTTTGGAGAAATACCGAAAAAAAAATACATACGTTTTATAGAACTTGCTGTTTTTCGTGAATGACGGTCATCATTTTGCGACCATAGACATAAATATATAGACTGGACGATAAAAGAGTTTTATGAAACCAAAATTTGTGACTTACAATTTTGTGTACTTTATTATACAGCATTTATGAGCAAATAAAAGTATTCATATTTATTACAGCCATAACCTATATTAGTATTACAATCTTTTAACTATTGTTTTTTTTAGCGGCCCCCGAAAGGGGAAAGGACGCTGTTAGTTCTGTGTGGTTTGTCTGTCCGTCTGTCCGTCCGTCCCATTTAGATCTCGTTAACTAGAAGAGAAAATGAAAATCGGACTTCACGATATTTTAGATCATTCAAAGTTCTGATGCAACGGCTACTTTTTTCTTTTCTGAAAGCAAAAAAATCTAATTTTTCAAATCAATTATGCAAGAAGTTTGTTCATAAAAACATCCTATTTTTACAAATATTCACTATTAATAGTAAAAAACACATGTGGCTTTTTAGTAATGGAGAAGACTGTTAACCATATTTTAAAACATTTATGCAAATGGTTTTACATTTTTGATCAAAAAATATTATTTTTACAATTGTATTGCTAAGTTATTTAAGTTCTGTAATACTGAATACTACATTTACACAAAAAATCTTTACTTTTTTTTTAAAGAGAAAAAAATCTATTTACTATGCAAATAAGTTGAAAATAATTCAAAACAACAATTAATGCGTGTTGTTTTTTTTTATATTATCGCGTGAACTGCAGCGCGTACGTGACACTGTGGAACACAAAACTAAAGGATTTTTTTTTACTGAAATGTTATCTTCTTGAGGATTTCAATAAGAGATTGGCCATTTACAAAACAATTAGATCAATTAGATTCTCAATGTAACAATCGGTTAGGCCAGGTTTACATCTAACTTCACATTCACTTTCACCTATCCTTGGACGCTGGACCTTTGGGGCACCACACATGATCTGTCAACCTTCTTTCTCCATTCTTCTCTGTCATTTGTCTTTGAAAGAATTTCATTATGAAATTCTTTCTGAAAATATTGAAACCTGCCTTTTTACCTGCCATGGTGGACCACTTCGGGGGCCGATTTTGAGTTTTTGTTTGAAGCGATGAGATGACAGCCATGAATAAGGTTATGGAAACCGTCAACAACAAAGGAAAAAGTTTTAGTTTGTTTTTAATTTTCAAAACTAATAATCATGCGACTTTCCAAAAATGTATAAATGCGATAGCATCAGATATGCCTGTTTTCAAGTTAAATGAAATTATTTCTTTTTCCAGTCAATATTTATTTATGTCTATAGTTGTGACTCTGTCAAAAACCAATTCTAGTGAGTACCTAGGAAGTAAAAGGAACCTGTGTCCAAAATTTCATGCGAATACCACGACAGTTTCAGAGATTTCATGATCGATGTTAGTGTTAGTCAGAGGTAGCATATAAATATATAATATAATAATTATGTGATTTATTCAACAAAATTTTGTTGTAATTTTACCATAGATTTGTACTTGTTTCTTTGTCGTCTGTTGAACTAGCTTTCAGAACCTTCATTCCTTTGCCTGGTCTTAGCTCCCTTTCAGAAAAGTCTGCTGGGCAGCTTACACTGTACTTTTATTTTCTGCTTATTTTTCTTTTTAGAGTTTTCTCTGATTGATTCTGTAAACACAACTTCCGCTTGTCTTCTAAAGAAAGTTTTCTCTCTCCTGTATACCATTGACTTTTTTTTTATCTCTTTCATGTTTACAGTAAAAAAAAAACTTCTCCTACGTACTGGTTAAAGTTGAAAATATCTCCTTTTTCTCATCTATAATTTAGGTTTTTATTAATTTTTAGGTGGAATCTTAATTTTCTCTCTGTATTAGGTTGCAATCATTAAAATATTTAGGAAATTATTTATACATATAGATATGATATAGTACAGTGAAAAAGACTAGTCGAAAAATCTACAAGTAGTAGTCCATCCATTAATATTTTTAAATGAAATAGTAATAAAAAGAAATAAAAGTAAAAAAGTAAGCATTTTACATTTAAAACATGATACAAATGTGATGCATTTTTTAATCGTCTTAAAGGTTTATCAAAATAGAAAATAAATAAAATAAATATTTTATTATATTTAAAATAAACAGGTTTTACTATATTTTTTTTTTTTCTCGGATTACTCATTACTGTCCTTGTGATTTGCTTGCAGGATAGACAAACATGTTTCATTTAAAACATTTCCTAGCAGTCTTGCTCTTGTGCACGCTAATTAATAAGAGTTACCTCAAATACAGAAATAATACTTGTGACTTTCATTTTGCACCAAAATTTTTGGACGAAGAGTTATTGTACCTCGAAGTTCAGGACTTAACTTATTACCATATTTGGAATCAAACTTCAATGTCCGTCATGGACTACCATCGAGAAGTCTGCCCTGATAGATGTGATAACGGAACAAAAGTGCACGGCAGAGACAGACACTTGTTTCTAAATATAGAATGTTTTAATTGTAAATGCAAGAGACCAGCATGCGAAATGTACGGCATCTGTTGTGAGGACATTTCGGAGAGCCCATCCACTTGGACTCAGCCCAAAGAGTCACCCAGTTTGTACTGTGACGATAAGTCGATGTACAATTTTCCCTTTCTTTGTATTCGATCGTGTCCCAAAGATTACCGTGGGAATAACGAGGTGAAAAGACTTTGTCAAGAAGATGTCAGCGTGTCAGAGACAACAATGGACACTTTTCTAAGAGTCATTGACACTGAGAATGAGGGGATCTATTACAACATCTACTGTGCAATGTGTAATAATGTGAATAAGGTTAGTTTCTTTTAGTACAAGTAAAGCTAGTGTTATTCTTAGTAAAATGCAAACTCTTCATGGTCGGAAATTGGGTGGTAGGACACTGGCTTCAAAAACACCTCTTACAATTTTCCTACAAATTTGACGGTTTATGTACATTTTTTGGAAAAAAATAACTACCTTAATGACCTCACAAAGAAAATTCTACTTTGACCGTTATAATTTTTTATATAGTCATCTTAAAACTAAATTTGACTTCGTTTTATTTTGTGTATTTTTTAATGTTGATTATCAATTTTTTTTTTCTATACAATATAAGTTATTAGTGTTTTTTTAAGTAATGTAATTTTTTCGACCATTTAAGATTTTCACTACGGTACTTTCTAATAAAGACACTTCTATCTTTTAAATAGAGATTTTATTTATTAAAGATGAGTCTGTGTAAAGATAGTAAATAGCAAGGATTTCATTTACAATGTAACAAACTATGTTAGTCTTGCATAAGTGATAACCCCGATGAGAAATTACGCCAAATGCAGACTCCCAGGGTTTCACCCTTAAAGGTCGGTCTCCACAAACTAAATACAAACTTTTGAACTTTTGAACTTTTGAACTTTTGAACTTTGGATAACTTAAAGAAAAGGAAAAAGAACAACAAACACAATGACGTACTAAATTATAAAATTGAAAACAAAACAAAAAGATGGATTGCTGTTAAAATATTTGTTTAAATATTATGATATGGTTAAATACTAAGCAATTTGAGATTAAAAGATTTTTTTTTTACAAATTCGACTTCCTTCTGTAAGATAAAAGAATATAGATAAAAACATTACAAATTCATTTAAATTTCCTAAGCATCTAAAAGTACCATGCAAAAAAAGAAAGAAATCCACTCTTAAACTTTGAATAACATCAAGGAAATGATCTTAAACAACCTCAGCTGCTTTTATGGTCATCGGTTCACTAAAGTATCTTGAGGCCAGCAAAAAAATATGAACCGCTTTTCCAAATTTATGCCAGGAATTTGATAAGGGTGGACTTCAAAGTTCTTGAGCCTTTTTTTTTTCGGAATTCCAACTCGTGATTCATAATTTTTAGAAACCAAGCGTCCTTGTGTAAGAACTCATTTAAAAAAAAAGGATTATATAAGATAAGCAGATCATTAATATCTGTCAGCCTTAACCTCTTCCAACATTTCTTTTGGTCAAGCCCATGCAACTAGCTCTGAATGTCAGCTGTTCAAGTTTCTCTATGGTTTACAAGGCAGAGACTCACAACGAACTGCTTAGACTTTTTTTGCTACATGAACACTATTGTCGAGTTTTTCAAAACTTTAACGGAAACTTCACTCCATTTGAATGTTATAGAGATCAGAAATTTACGTAAGTGTGATTTTTTGTATTATCCTATATCACTGTATTTCTTATGTTACTCTGGGTAGTGATGTTGTTGCAGTTAATTTGTATAGAGTTTAATTGTATATGAAAATTGTTCACAAACTGACCACACCGCTTTCTTCCAAAGGCTATGTCGTCATTTGTGGTAACTATATTGTGTGTCGAGGTCATTGTGCTGGCTACATGACACCATCGTTTGGGGTGATTTCCCACCCACCGCCTTATATATATATACCCCCGGCGGGATACAAGGCGGAGTCCGGGCGCCAAGCACTATTTCCAGTATTTAAGAAAAAAATACATATTCTGAAGTATCTACAGTGCATCATCCTGCTAATAAAAAATGCTAGTTCAAAAACCAATTTACTGTTCTTCATTAAATGACCACAGCAACTGTTAAAAATTTTAACCCCTATTGGCTACGCTCATGAAATTTGGTGCTTATAGATTGCTTTAGAATAATATTGGAGAGGGGGGGGTTTTAGCAACCCCCACCCCCTACGAAGGGGGTGGCGGACAAATTTTATTAGAGAAATCACACAATTTATATACGAATTCTACACAATAAAAAATACTAATGATTTATATTTTAACCTATTTTTTTTTGGATTATATCGCCCGTTCCTTCTAGTATGTTGGCCGATTTGGTGAGGTGGGGTGGGACGATAGCATCAATTTCGCCCCCTCCCCGACCCTTATCTTTTGTGTGAGGGGCAGACCAATTTTTTTTTAATAAACCAAAGTTTGTTTACATAATTAATGACATATCGATATGATAAAAGCTACTTATTGATATATATATATATTAAAACTAAACTTGATATAATGTCGTTCCACTTCTGATATCTTGGCAGCTTCTGTGGTGTCGGAGAGTGGGGGAGGTCGAATACAATCATCAGCAATAGTTCAAAAATGGAGAGAAGACTCTGACATGATAATGGTTTCCACTCAACCGGCCCCGACAAAAATTTAGAATTAAAAAGAAATTCTTAAGTAGAAGAGTAACAACTGAGATGAGTTCTGAAACCATTTTTTTCTAGTCACCTTTATTCAATATGAGATTTTTCTATTATATAAATACCTTCGGGACTATAACTAACAATTTTATACTTCAATAAAAAAAAAGGATCAGAATCTAATCGGTCTATTTGATTTCTTCTTCGTCTTCCAAATTCAAATTTTGTTCAGAGCTTTGTGTTATAGTTCTTTAACAAAACGAAGTTACAAACAGGCGTATTGAACAAAATTAACAACTTATATATGAATTTGTAAAATATTATTTTGCAAAGAAATTTTTTTCGGCGGCGACCCTCAAAACCTTAATCTAAATCTGTGGAGTATATTTACTTTTTAGGGAACACATCGTTATATTTGCAATACATTAACATTATAATTTTTTTAAGTAAAAACATTATTCAAAATGTTATTAAAAATTAGATATTTTGCGCGCGAAAAATCAGTCGAATATCTTAAGAGCGTTTAACCATGGTTCTGTTGGCGTCTTATTCTGACCAAAATCGCCTACTACAACATGAAGATAATATTACTATAAATACGCGTAATAAAGATATACTTTCAATACTTGTATCTCTATTGTCACTCACACTTCCGTATGAGCCATTGCCCCCACGTTACTTTATTTTACTAAATTTTTACAACCTTTTCAAATTGGATGAGTAATGAGCTGTGGATGTCAGGAAAATGTGTTTCTGGCAGTGAAGAACGCAAGCTAACAGCGCACCCACAGACCCCATAGCTGACAAGGAAGAGCCACCAAAGTGACTCTTTTTTGCCAAAGTTTGAGATACACTGCTCTATTTGTAATATGACCACCGTTTGTTATTCTCTGATATATTTATATAGGGTTAGGGTTTACGGGATAATAGGTATTAGGGTTACGGTTTGGAAGAAAAAGCCCCCCTCCCATTAAAATCCCGCTAGTGTCTGGAGGAGTGGGATTAAACTACCCCCACCCCCTGGGGTACGCTCAAAGAAGGGTTAAACTCAAAAACTTCTAAAAGGGGTTTTAACTTAAAGCTCTTTGGAGAGGTTTTTAAGCTCAAAACCCATCTCATAGAATCTGGTGACAGTTGTATGCTTTAATCTTATATTGAAAAGTGAGTTTTATCGTTAAAAAAAATTGGAGGCGGTTTTATACTCAAAATTTTACTTTGCTACGATAATGGAATTTGGTGAATGTCGTTTACATTTTTTTGTCTTATAGAATAGAGGAGAATTAACCTTAAAACCCTCTGGAGTGAAGATTCTAATCTCAAAACCCTATTGGCTACGATGGGGCAAGTGATGGTTAATCTCACCTAAAACAAATCAAAATCAAAGCAAACAAGATTATAAAATCAGAGACGCCCCCCGTCAGAGTCGAATCCCACTTGGATCCACCTATTTGCAAGGATTATTCAAGACGTGATTTTGTTTTAATTGACAAAAGTAAAAATGTTTCAAAGATTCATTAGGCGTTGTAATTTTTTTTCTTCTGTAAAATATTTAACATCTTTCGGATGTTCCTTTTAAGTTAAAGATAATTTACTTCCTTATCCAAACCTACCGCTGGACGACGGAGGATGGCAGCGAGCAAGGTATGAACCCGGGACCCTCGAGATAATCAGTCCATCGCGCTTACCACACGACCAGGCATTGCTTTTAACTTAATTACAAACTAATAGCCTATTATTTATAATATTACTTATTATGGCATGAGAACTACCGGATATGTACAATATTTTAGACGAGCGATTTCAGATAATATTTTGGTATTGATTGTAATTGAAAAAAAAAAAGAACAGGTATCGACTTTGTACTTCGGCAACGTCTGATCGATGTTCCAGCACAGTTATCACATTTATGTATTGTTTTACAATTGGTGTATTTTTATGAAAAAATCGCTTGCATAATTTATTTTATAAACTAAACGGTTTGCTTTTAGAAAACAAAAAGTAGTCGTTGCACCTAAACTTTGCAAGCCGCATCGCATGATAAAATAATATTTTTCATTTCTCTTCTTGTTTTTTTAGATCTGAGTGTGACAGACGGACAGACATTTTACACAAAACTAATAACAGCTTTTTCCATTACTGGAGCCGCTAAAAATCAGTCACAAAATCACCCACACCCGAGAGAGGGTTTCATTTCAGGGTGGGAGGGGGGGTGCGAGACTCTTTTTTTTTTTTGGGGGGGGGGGGAGGGAGGTTGCAATTCGCCATCTTATACTTTTTGTGCTCCTGAATATGTCCTTTGCTTTATGCTACTGGACAGCCATAGCTGAGCGCCTTGAATCTATTCTTGGTAGGACTCTTCGGCCCCTGTTTTGGGTGAGATTTATATTATATTTTAATGAGTTTTTATTATGCGGATTCTTTTGTATTTATGGTTATAGATCCGACGTTAGAGTCTTGTTGTTCTTTGTATAGGCTTTCAGTGTTGACGTCACTTAAATCACCATTGATACTGTGGGTGCTGTTATTACTCTGGACATTTTGGCCGACATTTTTGTCAGTACCGTGGGTCAGAAGTTAATGACAGTTGTTGTATGCTGCTACCAGGATTGATGTTCATTGACAGTTTATGCTGTATCTGTTAAAAAGACAAATCTTTGGTACAAATTGTGGATAAGCTGAAGTTGTTGAAGTCAAGTCATTTTTATGTAACATCATAACAAAATTATTAATATATCCTTTTATTTAAGCAATTAATAAGAATGAACTTATGACTTATTATCTTCATTTCCACTTCGGATTATTTATCTTTCACATTATTTATTTTAATACCAGTGTATAAATATCATAGTTTTCTATTCCTATTTTTAAAAATCATCATTACATAGTTTATAAATCTATGCACGACTGTGTGTGTTTTGTAGACTGAACTTCAAGACTAATATAACTATGATGCAAAAGAAAACATAAATAGTATTTAATACAAACACACATATCGTAATTAAAATTATACTTAACTACCTAGATATTTTAATATTTAATATTTAATTAAATATTTATTTAATTTAAATAAAACTAAGTCAATCAGCCGAGACGAAACCAGGTCAAACACAGTGATAAAACTATTAGTGTTGTTTATATTGTATGCTAGAGATATAAACAAAATGTCAGAGAGATTAACACAGTTAATAGCTGCTGGAAAAGAGATGGGATCGTCGGGGACAGCTCTACAGGAGTGGGTGAAAGAAAGAGAAGACAGAGAGCGTGAGGAACGTGTTAAAGAGAGAGAAGAAAGAGCTAAAGAAAGAGAGGCAGTGGAAAGAGCTAAAGAAAGAGAGGCGGTGGAAAGAGCTAAAGAGGCAGAAGAAAGAGCTAAAGAAAGAGAGGCGGTGGAAAGAGCTAAAGAAAGAGAGGCGGTGGAGAGAGCTAAAGAGGCAGAAGCAAGAGCTAAAGAGAAAGAAGCGGATGTAGAAATACACAAATTAAGAGTCAGAGAGTTGGAGCTTAGGGAAACGAAAGGAGAAATCAAAGAGCATATAAAACCTGTATGGAAACCAAAGTTGTCACCTTTCAATGAGAACGTGGATCAAATGGATGCATATTTGGCGAGATTTGAAGTGCATGCTCAAGCTACAGATATACCTAAAACTCAGTGGGGAAGTCATCACATTATTACAGGGAAAGGCACTGCAAGCTTGTATCAACTTTTCTAAGAAAGATTTAGAGGAATATGACAAGGTGAAGGAAATATTGATGAAAAGATACAACTTGACAGATGATGGGTATAGAGAGAAGTTCCATAAAGCTAAACCAGAGAGAAACCAGCCATTCCATGAATTTGTTGAGGACATTACAAGATACTTAATGCGTTGGGTAGAATTGTCTAATACTGAAAAGACATTCGAAGGTCTTATTGATCTGTTCATCAGAGACAAGATCCTCACATCTTGCAATCCTCAGTTAGTGGCTTTTCTACATGAAAGGAAACCGAAAGATGTGCAAACAGCAGTCAAGTTGTGTCAGCAATATATTACTGCACATCCGGAGCAGACAATTCAGAGAGAGGAAGACTTGATAACTAGCAAGTTTGCCTTTTCTGCAAAGACTAATGATAACAGAAGTCGCTTTAAACAAGAATGGAGACAGGACCGTCTGCAGAAAAGAAGTGTTGGTGAAAAGAGAAAATGTTTTAAGTGTTTAAAAACGGGACATTTAGCAGCCCAATGTAGAAACAAAAGCCCATTAAGACGAAATGAGACTATGGGTTCAAGCAGAAGTCAGGAGTTTAAAACCAGCAACAGGGGAAGACCGACTGGACATCCATACAATGCGTCAGTTTGCATAGACTATCAACATGGTGAACAACTCCCTCATGAAGCTGATCAGATCCAGAAGGCTGGAGCTGTAACTTGTGACGCCGGGAAATTAAAGATGTATCCTGGATTTATTGAGAAGAAATCTATTTGGGTCTTGAGAGACACAGTAGCGACCACAATAAGAGTGAAGAGACTACATGTGCACCCTCACCAGTTGACGGGTAAGAAAGTCCAATGTATGACATTTGGAGGAACAATTGAAGAATATCCTACAGCTATTATTGACATTGATACGCCATTTTTATCTGGAAAAGTTGAAGCATGTGTGTTGGAGAGGCCTGCAGCTGACTTGATTCAAGGAAACGTGACTGGCATAACTGAGCCTACCATCACATATATCTACAAGTGGCAAAGGTCAGCAATGTCAGAAGTTACAAATGCGGTATCTAGATATCAATCTGGTGTAATAGATAACATGGGACAACCGATCCTACATAGTCAAATTCAACAGCCAGAATCAGAGTTGACATCCAGTTATGCTTTGAAAAAAAAGGAAGACCAATGGTTAAGCTTTTTGAATTGGCGGAGCGTCCTACCAGTAAATTTAAAGTGAAAAATGGACTTCTAATGAGACAAGATAACAAAGCTACTGATGCATCTGCTGTTGCTATCGTGGGATGCCTAGCACAGGAATCACAGGGCATTCTACATCCCGTTATGTGAAAAATGGACTTCTAATGAGACAAGATATCAAAGCTACTGATGCATCTGCTGTTGGTATCATGGGATGCCTAGCACAGGAATCACAGGGCATTCTACATCCCGTTATGTACGTCAGTTATGTACGTCAGAAGAAATTTATCTTCAGCAGAACAACGATACAGCACCGTAGAAAGAGAGTGCTTGGCAGTTGTTTGGGCAGTAACCAAGTTGGCCAGATACCTGTTGGGCAGAACATTCGTACTCCGCACAGATCACGCACCCTTACGCTGTTTAAACACACGTAAGTCGGTGAATTCCAGGGTAACTCGCTGGGCCCTGATGCTTCAGGACTTTCAGTTCAAAGTGCAGCATATTACAGGTAAAAGAAACGTCGTAGCGGACATTTTGTCACGCTTATCATAGATTTAAGCCTACGTGGCTTCTCACAAGCATGTGTTGCTTCATCAAAGACTTTGTGTCTTCAACAGTTTAGACTTTGTTGCTTCATGGTAGACTTTCTGTCTACAACAAAGATTTTGTGTCTTCATCTTTTAAGACAGTGTGTTTTCATCTTTTAAGACTGTGTGTCTTCATCTTCTAAGACTGTGTCTTAACTATAGGCTGTGTGCCTATTACATTAAAGACTGTGTGACTACATTAAAGTCTGTGTGACTACATTAAAGTCTGTGTGACTATGTTCAAGTTGTTTGGATACATAAACGCCTGTGTGGCATATTCAGAGCATTTTGTGGCCTATCGAACGAACATTTTTGTTGTATTGTGTTTTAATGTTTTATACTTGTTTCATAATCGTGTTTTTTTATGTATCTTTGTAAAAATTGATTATAATTTTAGGAGGGGCGAGATATCACGGATGAATGTGTGTATGTATGTATAATCTATTTTTACGATCTGCGCGAATGATCGGAAGTGTGTTTTGTTGTCAGACAGAGTCCAGCTTGTGTGTGATATGCAGAAAAGCTGATTAAAGTTTATGTGTTTGATCTAGTGGTATCATTATTTTATTTCGTTAACTAGAACTGAACCAGGGACACCTAGACGTATCAAGACCTAAGGTAGATTCTATCGAGGTATAAGTAGATGGTGTTATATAATAGGAAAGCTATGACAGCTACCTAGATATTTTAATATTTAATAATACATAACATAAGTCCTGACAGGTGGATTTGGGATGTTAAGATGAGAGTCACAACCCTGAAAAAGTCTCAACTCAGCATGAAGCTCATCAGTTGAAGAAAAACAAGGTTACAAAGACAGTTCGTGTGAAAACACAAACTCAAAATCGGCCCCAAAAGTGAGACGCTCAGGCAGTTAAAAAGGCAGATATCAGTATTTTCAGAAAAGTCTGTCAGAAACTATCAACTACAAACTATCAACATCTACAATCCTCCGGCGATACAAAAAAAGCGCCGTGCTCGACTCAAAAGCTTTCTCCGATACAGTTCTAGTGTTAGTTTGACTAATGACTTGATACCACAGGATACGGAGATAAATTTAATGATTGCATATTTGATTTTAAAAAATTTCTTCTGCAGGAAAAAAAATTAGCTGTTGCCTCAAAACATTTACAGTTCTAAAATATTATGATGTCTGATTTTCTATATCTTTTCTAGCTCACGAGATCTAAATGGGACGGACGAACGGACAGACAAATCACACAAAAAATTAGCTTGTATTGCCCTTTCGGGGGCAGCTAAAAAAGTAAAGTAAAATTAAAACAAGCAAGAATCGACAACAACACAACAATGCTAGTTATATTTCAGTTACTATTGTCAATATTTCTATAATTTTGTGTCTGGCTGTTTTTCAGATACGGTTCAAGTGGTGAATGTGATAGGGATGACCCCAGAAAACTAATAGATCCACAAATCGTTCATGCCTGTCACGAGTTGGCAGGTGACAAATATCAGATATACACTGTCTACGGTGGCAAATATTACAAAAATATTTTCTGCTACATTTGTGTAACGGTAATAATGCAGCATCTAGTTTTTGTGTATTTTTTTTAAAAGCTAAATCTTTAATAAAATACTCATTGTATTGGCTTAGATAACCTTTTTTTTTTACTGTTATTATTTACATTAGAGAATGAAGGAATAAAATGTGAGAAATCCACTAAAAAGCAACCTTTGGAAGGGTCATGCAACCAGAGACAAAGAATAGCTGCTAACAAACATTCACGTAGGTTAAAGTGAGACCAATCGTCTTAGAATGTCTTAACACAGACATGCAACCTCGCAAACTGTAGATAGTTTAGACCAATAACATATTGCCACGTGTCAAGTCTGACGTTGAGCTCATAGAACGCAGGACTCTCTGAAAGAGATATGGAGAGAACAGTTCACTAAATTACAAGAGCATTTCTTTGTAATTGATGCACCGATGACTAATTGTGGCCACCCTGTGGTCAATTCTTACATTCAATGTTGCGGCTCTAAGTTCCTTTGGAAGCAAGATATATTTACAATTATTTTATTATCAAGAAATGTGGGGGATGGTTTTGTTTTCTTTTTGCTTCTGTAAGGGATGTAATACGAATTTGTTCTTACATTAATTAATGGAATTTTTTTTACAGTCATTAAAAGCAAAGGTTAAATAATGGATAGTGTGGATTTAATTTCTGACAGTGGATGGCAGACATTTTTCTTAACATTTTATTATCCCGAGAAAACCAAAGTGATGTTCAATACCAACATCCTCATTGATGAAAACAAGTTAGATGCTGTAAATGAATTCTGCTACTTGGAATTGAAAACTCAAGATGACATGTCTCTAAAAGAGAAAATAAATTTAAATACAAAACCACACATGGAAGGCTGTTTCGACCTTTTCAAGACAGGCCAAAATATGGGAAAACCAGAAACTAACTACATTGACAAATTGGAGGTATAAAAGTCGTGTGTTTTGGGCACACCACTGCATAACAGGGAGTTATTCACTACCTATGCGGAGCAAGAGAGAAAACTAAACGAATTTCACTTGCGGTGGATCCAGAAAATCCAATGGCAAGAAAGAGTGTGCATCACTGAGATACTCGTTAGAAAGGGGTCCTCCCAGCCTCTTTACAATCCTCAGACAACGCCGTTTGCACTTTGTTGATCTTGTCCGCCGGCCAGAGGAATAACGTATTCCGAAATTCATTCGTTATTGACAACTCGCAACGGGCTAAAGTAAAAGGTCGACACCACTTCCTAAATAGGAATAAAACACAACAGGACCTCAAAGCTGTAGACATCATTGTTGACGTCTTAGAAGACGTAGCCTATGTGGAGAGAGATGATGGTCAAGGAAATACTAGACTTACATCTAAGTAACAAGTGTTAGAAACGAAAACTATTACTGAATCATTCTAATGCCAAGTAGATTGAGATCACATGGTCTCTTCTTCTGCCACTACGATCAATCTATTCATAGTTTTGAAAATGTCAACTCTATGTTTGAAATGTTTATGTCAGAAGTTATAAAAATATGTTGCTTTCACAACAAGAAATCAATATTTTGACTTGTTTATATTTAAACATTTCAGATGTCGTATCCATTTGAAAAAGTACCGCCAGAGAACTGTTTTGATATTTATATAAAGGATGAGTTGGGCCTTTATCGTATGCTGGTCAATCTTCGCGATTCACTTCAAGAAAGGGACAGTAACAATGACCTCAACGTTTGCAATAACACGATGTGGCAAGCACCAAACGTATGTTCAGATTTGCTTTTTCTTTTAGTGTAGAATCTTCCCATATATATATATATATATTGTTATGACCCTATTGGCGGCGTAAAAGGGTTAACTGTAGGCTTAGCTGACACACACGTGAATCACCCAGGTCAGCGGGGCCATGGACAAGGGACAGTACTACGATTACACGATTACACGCAAATATGACCAATTTTATGGTCATGTGATCGAAAGCCTGCGTGTACGAGTGACACAGTGTTTAAGAAAGCGGCAGTTCAAGACCGGAGAGCGTCGAGACCGGGACTGTTAGTCTGGCCATGAAGTCGGTCCTGGATGAGTCCTCATGTGTTGATGTACAAGTCCAGAAAGAGAGACAGTAGAGTTTTGTACGGTGAGGTACAGAGTGACATTTTAGTTGTTGATGTGTTTGATGCCAATAGTCTAGTATTGGCTGTTACCTACTTATTCAATCATTATTAAAGTACCCGATATTGTGGAGCCTTGTTGTCAAGTTCTTGATGTGTTGATGTGTTGTGTTGTGTTTACCAGTGTTTACGGAAGGCCTGAGTAGGAGAGAGAGAATCGTAACAATATATATATATATATATATATTTATATATATATATATATATATATATATTTATATATATATATATATATATATATATATATATATATATATATATATATATATATATATATATATATATATATTAGCATCCTATCAAGTTTATACTTTAAACAATGACGTATGGTACATGACATGAATAAAAAAAAACTAAACAATTAATTGATTATTGAAAATTAATTATTTTGTTTGATATCGAATAAAGGAAATAACTTGTACATTATTGATACTCATGGTTTTAACAGTTCTTCCTCTTTTGAAAAGCTAAGTTTTTAAAGAAATGATTTTTTATATTTGCATTTTTTAATTTTTTTTTACAATACACAAAGGACTTTTTTTTTGTTTGTAAGTAAATTGCAATCATAGAGACCAGAGGCATCCTTGGGGTTTCGAGGGGTGGGGGCGGTCCACATTGGATGACAGCCACCTGTCACAGTCCAGTTTTAGAACCTCTGTGACATGAAGTGACACGCAGTCACCTATTGTAACATTCCGTGCGAGCAAGCACGAGGTTATGTGAATAAGTTAAAGGACTCTAAAATAAGGGTCAAAAAGTTAGTTAGTGAAGAACTCCAGCAGAGAGTGGATGTACGATTTTCTCTGTCTGTAATATGAATGAATATTAATGAATTTGATTTAATGTTAACTTGAGAGTTTTCTTTGGACTTATATTTTGAACATTTCATTGATGTGATTACTTATTCCACGTGGCATGAACAGCCAGTATTTATTTGGTGTATATTTTGTGACGGCTGAAGTCGCCAGTATTTTCTGTAATTTATCTATATATATAATAAATTCCACGTCTGCTACCACTGTGTTCATCAGTAATTCTAAATGTTGTCATTGGAGACTTTAGTATATCAGTAATGTTGCGCACTTGCAAATCTAGTGCGTCTAATAAAGTACATCGCTAAGAGGAGTATTATAGCCGTACCAGAAGAGGCACCTACATCACACGGACGTACCCACGCCGCTACGCCTACAGCCAAAACCAGGTAGCGACATTTGGTGGCCAGTATGCAGTATGGACCTACAACATAGGTGACTTTTGGCCTTTGGTGACCAGTAGAGGAGTCTTAAAAGGATCTCAATCGCCTCTATAGTAAACAGCGCAAGACTACACGTTAGACCGGTACTTTTTTCTCAAGATGGCGGCTAACTAAACAAGTACGAAATCCAGCCTGCCCACAAGATCCACTCAAGTAACACCTGCATCCTGAGATCCATTCAACACCAACCCCGTTCCTAGATCTACCTCTGACACCTGTCCGGTGTGAAACCGAAAACAGAAGTCGACTCGATTCCTATCTAGAGCTACAGATGTCGTCTGAAAGAAAGAGCCATACCATTCAAGACATCGCTTGATGACACTAATGACAGATACACCGCTTCATCACTAGTGCTCGCCACTATTCATCATTGGCACACTCGCACCTTGATATGGTCGTACCTACTTGTGATCTTCCTGATCATTGTGGATTATTATTTTGGATTACTTGACAGAGCATTTGAGCATTTGAGCCATCTTATGGCATTGAACTGGATTATTTTTCTTCTACCACTTTAATGCTCATAGTAACGTGTATTCTTAAATTGGATTACTTATAGTATACATGGATTATTATTCTTAAATTGGATTACTTATACATGGATTATTATTCTTAAATTGGATTACTTATACATGGATTATTATTCTTAAATTGGATTACGTATACATGGATTATTAGCGAACCACTCAAACTGTATCTGCATTTGACAAGCTACAAGAGAGAAGAGGATTAAACTACACTAGTCGACAAGAGAAGAGTCTGTAAGTCACTATTAACAAATTAAATACATGCATATGATTATAAAGTACATGGATTTTGCTTTGATGTAGCAGTAATTAAACTTGATTGTTAGTAGAGTTAGTAATTGATAACTCTTGGCATTTTTGGAGCCATATTTTGATTTCATTTTTCTAAGTGTTCTTTTAAGGGTGGCTGGAGAGGGACTATTGTATGAACTATCATAACAATAGGATCTATTAGGGTCTATCCTATTTGTTCTTTAACCTCTATAAGGCCCAATGCGTTTGAGGCTCTCCTTGTTGGTACGGAGGTCATAGAATATAGTGGGAAATTATTTATCTAGCTGTTGAGTCTTGTTTGTATTTCTGTCAGTGTACTTAATCTGTATCTATATTGTTGTTTGTTTAAAAGTCTTGTATCCATATATCTGTATTTCTCCTGTCACATTTCTACTTTTTATTAATTTCTTTAAAAGCAGACTGTGTTGTTCTCTATATTGTTTCTGTGTTTGTCCTTTTTACTTATACTGTACATATATTTTTCTTTCTCTTACTAATTTACATTTTTTACTATTTTACTCTGGCACAACTGCACACATGTATAACATATATTGATATTTATGACTATTGAATTTGAATAGTTTATAATTGAGTAACTGAGTAAATTTTGATCTAAATCTATACATTGGACAATTATCACTACATTCTTTCATTACATTGTAACCATTGATTGAATTTTTTATATTATTGTGTAATATACACATGTTAAATAACTGACACACACTGTATTGACAAGTATAACACAGTACATTTTTTCTTTTCTCACTTAATTAACTACACAAAGCATTAATCATGTCTTCCTATGACAAAATTTTAGAGCTAGTGAAAGTCATGGAACTAGAAGGGGATGAGAAAAAGGAATTTATTAAAAAAGAATTAGAAAAGGCTGAGAAGAAAGAAAGGGAGGAAAAAGATAGAATAGAAAAGAAAGAAAGGGAGGAAAAAGATAGAATAGAAAGGAAAGAAAGGGAGGAAAGGGAAGAAAAGAAACAAATTAGAGATAGGGAAGAAAGAGCTGCTGAAAGAGCTCATCAGAAAACATTAAAAGAACTAGAAACTAAACAAAGAGAAAGCCAAGACAAAGTAGAGTTAGCTAAACTAGAAGCTGCCAAAACAAATCCCAACATTAATACCCAACAGTCTACAACTAAGCCATTCATCTCTAAATTCCATAAATATAATTCAAAAGATGAAACACTTGAAAACTATTTAGTCCAATTTGAGCATATAGCCTCAACCTATAGTCTTGACAATGAGGACATGGCCAAACACCTACTAGCAAATTTGTCCGGAGAACCCCTCAACATTATTTCCACCTTAACTGTAGACCAAAAGAAAGATTATGCAGCAGTAAAGACTAGATTATTAGAACACTTTGGAAAAAATTCAGATTTCTATCGTAAGTTGTTCAGGGACACTAAATTGAAAAAAGATGGGGACTTCAACAGAATAATATTCGACATGAGGACTAACATGATAAAATGGTTAGAGCTAGCAAAATGTGACATCAAAGACCCGACACAAATCCTAGACATGCTACTTATTGACAATGTCCTCAACAACGTGACAGACTTAGTTTTTACTTTCCTTAAGAAAAAAAAGATCAAGACAGAGACCGAACTGATAACGAATCTAAATCTATTTAAAGACAGTCACCCTGGACACACGATTGACAAAAGAGACCTACACCAACTAGTAGCCACAGCAACAACATTCAACAACAACAACAATGACAAATTCAAATGGTCCAACACCAAGACTTGTTTCAATTGTGGGAGAAAAGGTCACGTAAAAAACCAATGCAAAGCTCCTATAAACTACAATAACAATTACAGATACAGAAGTTACACTAGTTTCTACAACCCAAACAGCTACAAACAAAACAACAATAATTACAATAATAGACCACATAGACTACACCAGAGTGCAAGTCCCAATGAAAGAAGAAGTTTTGCAAACAGTTACCAACACAATAGCTATAACAGAAACAGGCAATCTAGAAGGGACCAATATAACTACCACACCAACAACCACCCAAACAACTACAATAGAGGAAACAATAGAAACAACAGTGGCAATAACACCAACACCCATAGAGAGGAAAATGTAGCCTACATGCAAGCAAATAAGTCCAAAATAAAAGTCTTTCCATCCTATGTTAATTCTAAAGAAGTAGGATCAATTCGCGACAGTGGAGCCACGGCAATAATAGTTAAAGCCTCTTTAGTCGAACCAGGACAGTATCTAGAAGATACAGTAAAAGTGACCTATGCAAATGTACAAAAATTCGATATTTGCAAGACCGCTAAAGTCCTAATAGAATCACCCTGGATTACAGGAGAACTAGAAGCCATAGTCATGGACACCCCAGCACAAGATCTAATAATAGGCAATGTAGATGGTGTAAAAGATCCAACACTAGAAGAAGTTATGCAATGGGCGGAAGATAGACAAAAATATTCCCTATTTAAACATGAGGCACTATTAGCTCAAACCAGATCACATAAAAAAATAACACCAGAAATAGAATGCCCCACTGTATTACTCAATGAAATAGGCATAACTAGGGAGGAACTAATAGCTATGCAGAAAAATGACACCACAATACAAGACCTCTTAAGCAAAGATTATAACAAGATAAATTTAAATAACCACCATATAGAAATAAACAACTTAGCCATTAGATATAACAGGAAAGAAAACTGTACTAGACTTCAAATCCTGATCCCTAAAACTTTAAGAGCTAAAATATTAAATATGGCACATGATGACCCCACAGCAGGACACTTAGGAAAAAAGAAAGTATATGCTAAGATAGCCAATAAATTCTTCTGGCCAAAGATGGGAAAGGACATTAAGAACTATGTAAACAGTTGCACAGAATGTGCCAAACAAAAAACAGTAACTAGAGCCCCATTAGAAAAATCAGATAAATCTCACCATTTTTGGGACAAAATTGCCATGGACATAATGGGACCCCTAACAACCAGCAGTAAAGGGAATAAATATATTCTGGGTATCATTGACATGTCCACTAGATGGGCAGAGGCATTTCCTCTAAAAGATATAAAGGCTATTGACATATGTAATTGTTTGAAAACACTTTTCCTTAAATTTGGATTCCCTAATAAGTTACTGTCAGACAATGCATCAAATTTTAAGTCCCACCTTAACCAGGCATTTGCAGAAATGACTAACATCCGCCTAGTCCATAGCACTATCTACTCACCACAGGGAAATGGGGTAATAGAGAAATGGAACAGAACTGTAAAACAGATGATATATAAGCTAGAAAGAGACTCAATGAGTACCTGGGACCAGACTCTTAGCTATGCTATATTTGCCTACAACACTAGCATCCATGAAACCACCAAATTCAGCCCCTATGAGCTTGTATTTAACAGAAAACCTAAAGGACCGTTAGAGTTATGGGCTGACAACATGTTAGACTTAGAAAACATAGAACAGTACCATCCTTGGATAATTCAGACCAAACAACAGCTTAGACAAGGAATAAAACTAGCAGAGATAAACATGGACAAAAATCTAGAAAGGCATAGGAAAATAAAAAACAGAAATAGAAAACTAAGAACACTAAATGTAGGTGACCAAGTTTTTGTTAAGATAGAAAACAAACACTGTAAAGATAAGAATGAGGGACCATTTAAAGTTATAGAGAGAATTAATAACAAAGTGTACATCATTGATAAAGATGGTAGAGAATGCAAACTCAATATTGATAAACTTGTTAAATTGGATAAGAGACAAATAACTGACACAGACATAATTGAACTTGATGTAGAAACCAAACACAACATACAAGAACATATAGTAAGCACTATAAACACAAACACAACAGTAGGCCAAATATTGAAAATGATATGTTACAGAATTTGACAGTTAAATATAGTGATGTAATTACACAAAAGCTAGGATGTACCAATCTGATAGAACACACAATAAAACTCAACAAAGCACTACCAACTAAGACAAAAGCCTATAGTATCCCCAAAGCATATGAGGACTTAGTTAGAACAGAAATGACCAACTTAATTAAAGATGGGAAGATAGAGAGATCAGAAACATGTAAATATGCATCACCCATGGTCATTGTAAAAAAGAAAGACAGTGGAGTAAGAATCTGCTGTGACTTTAGAGAAATAAATAAATGCACAGTCATAGACCCAGAACCCCTACCAGACACTGACAGCATAATTACAACTTTAAGTAAATCATCCCTATTCACAACAATGGACTTAAACAGAGGCTTCTGGCAGATTAAAATGGACCCTGACTCTAAGAAATATACAGCATTCAAATGCACTATGCCAGGCCTAGAAGGTATCTATGTCTGGAATGTCATGCCATTCGGCTTAATAAATAGCACAGCCACATTTCAGAAATGCATGTCAAAATTATTAGAAGGCATAAATAATGTATTGTCTTATGTAGATGACATTTGTGTTTTCACCAACTCACAACAGGAACACATTCATGTACTAGAGCAAATATTTTCAAGACTAAGAACACACAACATGACATTATGTGAGCAGGTCAGGCAGGCGCGAGCTGTGGTGGCCTATTCTCTTCTGCTGCTCAACATTAAATTCATTTACAACAGTAGGCAGATGTTTGCGCTACTGGGTGGGCCCAATCTGTGCACCTCGGTCTGCGACCAAGGGGCTAGAGTCGCCTAAGCAACCAGACAGCACAATTAAACTAAACTAAACTAATCTAGCTAACTAAAAGAAAGCAATAACGAACCTTTTACTTTAGGATAAATAAAACAAAAAGAAACTTTATTTACATACACAAATAAATCAATAATAAAATATAACATATAGATCTAGAGCTACACTAACACTACAACTGAACTCAGCATCTAACTAAAACCCTCTAAATCTACAAACACTAACAGACTAACCAAACCAACTATCTAACTATTACTACCCTAGACCTAAGCTTAGAATTAATAAAATATAACAAAAAAGTACAGGGAGGCGATGGCAGACTAATGGCAGGCAGTAGACTAACAACAGCCTACAGACAGTAGACTAACAACAGCAGTACTGCAGTAGACTGACAACAGTAAGGATAGCAGGCGGTCCCAGCTGAAATTACACTACACACAATTAACTCTACACCGGCACCACTGTCAGCACTGACCACTGGTCAAGACAAAAAAAGGGCTCAACGTGGTTCCGGAGCTAGCTATAACTGGTCAGCGCGAACATATCGGAGAGCATGACGTCACGCTAATTACCTAAAACTAAACTGGACTACTGATTTCCCTAACTTGTACCTAGCCGTACGCTATAATAAAATCTAGAAAATTACTAAAGACACGGACTACACAACATTATATACCAAATTAAACAGCATAAAAAAGAGAATCTTAAAAATTAATCTTACAAAAATACAAAAAGGAAGAAGAAAGATATTTATGTTCTAAACTCGTACAGGGACCCTATACAGCTTCTAGACTTACACTTAGACTGAAATTAGAAAATAACTACTAACCTAACCTAAGCGCTAAAGACAAAAATACATAGAACTAATCAGGGACAAAGAAATGGAAACAGTGCCAACAACTCTAAGGCTAGTTAACTATTTTTAAAACTACTTTTCCTCTACGAGTAAAAAACAAATAACAGAAAAAGACTAAAACTAGCAGAAGTTATAAATAGCGGAAACTACAAACACACAGCACTGACCTATGCAAGAAGAAAAGACACTAAATTAAATTATTCTAGCCTGGCCTATATAAAGTAAATAGATCGAAATACAGATAAAAATAGATAACAAATAGACCTGGGGTCGCCAGCTCACATTCACCCCCGCTCAAAACTTTTGCGTCCCCGCAAAACGAAATACAGACTAAAACGTCAAAATATATACAGCAGAAATAAAATAAAAATTCACACAAAATACAAATCATAAAACAGATACTGCAGGAATAAAATAAAAATAAATTCATTCAAAAGAACAGAGAACTATAACCATAGCTCTCAGTACTAAATGGCTTCACAAGTGGCAAAGCTTACAACAGAAAACAATAAAAATACAGGTAATACAAAATATAGTGCATGACATCTTTAAAAAAATGGAACGATAAAAAAAGTAATTAACGAAAACTACATGGTTAGAGCAAATGATGCCCTAGCCAAACATGATAAACTTAGTCACACAGACCAACAGGAACTCTATGAGGCTTAACTCAGTTCCTTAGCCACACAGGCTAAAACAAAGTCACACAGACTTATACAAAGCCACCAAGGCTTCAAACGGGTCCATAGTCACACAGACTTATGGCCCATAGTCACACAGACTTATGGCCCATAGTCACACAGACTTATGGCCCATAGTCACACAGACTTATACAAAGCCACCAAGGCTTCAACAGGCCCATAGTCACACAGACTTATGGCCAGCCACTGAAGGCTCACAATGGTCACAAAGACCAAAACATTAAAAAATGGTACACTCAAAGTGTCATAACACAACCTGAAGTTACAGTGCTATAACAAAAACACAGGGCATCCAACAGTGGTGATGAGACATAGAAAATAAAAAAATAAAAGGACCACTGTCAGCCAATTCAACCTAACATGACATTAATGAGTACCTTAAGTACTTCAAAAAAGTAAAAAACTTCCTACCTCACAAAGCAAAAAAAGTCGAAACAACTCACAAAAAGACATTACATGGCCTTCCAAAGGCAACAACAAAAACCTTTATACGCCTTACAAAGGCAACTACCGAGTGCTGCAATGTGCCATTTATCTATGTCATGGCCTCCAAGGCAAAACAACATTAACGAGTACCTTGACGGCAACATCGAAAATTACACGACTAGAAAAATCGTACATACAGCATATTACTACAGCAACTACAACATTCAAGCACAATATTGGCTTTTGAGAGCCCAATAAAGACTTACAAAAAACTTATTGGGTTGCAACACATGCAAACACCCATGGAACATACTCAAAAAAATTAATCATTATTCGAAATACATAAAAGCATAAATACAAATTAAAAATAATATGCATAAATACATTAAAACAAGTCAAAGTATAAAAGGAGCCACACAATGAACAGTGTGATAAGAACATATAAAAAACATTTAATAAAAGGGAAAAAGACACGACAGGTTTGCTCTGCTCTTGACGACTTCTACATCTCTGGCCGGTCCACCACCGCTGTCCAGTAGAGATGACCAGCGGCTAACACAGGACACCCAGTAAGTGAGGAGTGAAATCCATGTGGTTTACAGAAAGATGACGTGGAAGGCTTTCTTCAGTGGCGACCTCAAGATGTGAGGGCCATTAAACCATACGTTGCAACTGGGCGGACAGTCGTCCTAATTGGACAACTGGCCCAGTTGTTTAAAACACAGAGGTGGCAGTGGGGCACCTCTGTCAGGCCGGTACATGGCTATTTGCATGCCTGCATCCGGGCTGCCCAAGTCATGACAGTAATATTTCCACAGCAGAAGGATACAGACATCTGCTTGAAGGGTTTCACTGCCAGCAAATCCTACACAGTTATTTACAACTATTAGAGCATTGACATCTTGGGCTGAGACAATTCTTGAAAAAACACTCTCACTAAACTGACGGCCAATACATGTCGTTCTCCGACTCTGGACATTTCATCTGCAGAAGCTGGGCTGACATCTCTCTGCAGGCATGGGGTAGCTGCAGACTTCTCTCCTCCTCTCGGATCACTCTTCCGAGGCACCTCAACTTCAGCCTGGGACCGCTGCATCCTTCCTGCCGCTGCTGCCATTCTGCCAACCTAACCTAACCTAGCAACCCTAACACTAACCCATAACAACAAATACTAACTACCTCACAATGCACTACAACTTCCTAGAACTACATCTCCAAGTAACATTAAAACCAACTCACTACTGACCATAACGAAGACCACTACATAAAACAAAACTCAAACAACAAACTAAACTATCCATATCCTATATTCTAACAACCAACAACAAAATAAATTCTCCAACACTGATTCCTCTGCTATCCAAACCTAAAACTAATATCAACCTATGCAATCCTAACAATGCGCTAACGAAGCCTAACCAAAACCTAAATCAACTTAACAAAAACCTCAAAAAAAACCTAACAACAAACTGATCCCTAAGAAAACAATGTGTGTCTGATTACTTAAGCACAGATCCCACTTCTGACACCAAAAAATGTGAGCAGGTCAGGCAGGCGCGAGCTGTGGTGGCCTATTCTCTTCTGCTGCTCAACATTAAATTCATTTACAACAGTAGGCAGATGTTTGCGCTACTGGGTGGGCCCAATCTGTGCACCTCGGTCTGCGACCAAGGGGCTAGAGTCGCCTAAGCAACCAGACAGCACAATTAAACTAAACTAAACTAATCTAGCTAACTAAAAGAAAGCAATAACGAACCTTTTACTTTAGGATAAATAAAACAAAAAGAAACTTTATTTACATACACAAATAAATCAATAATAAAATATAACATATAGATCTAGAGCTACACTAACACTACAACTGAACTCAGCATCTAACTAAAACCCTCTAAATCTACAAACACTAACAGACTAACCAAACCAACTATCTAACTATTACTACCCTAGACCTAAGCTTAGAATTAATAAAATATAACAAAAAAGTACAGGGAGGCGATGGCAGACTAATGGCAGGCAGTAGACTAACAACAGCCTACAGACAGTAGACTAACAACAGCAGTACTGCAGTAGACTGACAACAGTAAGGATAGCAGGCGGTCCCAGCTGAAATTACACTACACACAATTAACTCTACACCGGCACCACTGTCAGCACTGACCACTGGTCAAGACAAAAAAAGGGCTCAACGTGGTTCCGGAGCTAGCTATAACTGGTCAGCGCGAACATATCGGAGAGCATGACGTCACGCTAATTACCTAAAACTAAACTGGACTACTGATTTCCCTAACTTGTACCTAGCCGTACGCTATAATAAAATCTAGAAAATTACTAAAGACACGGACTACACAACATTATATACCAAATTAAACAGCATAAAAAAGAGAATCTTAAAAATTAATCTTACAAAAATACAAAAAGGAAGAAGAAAGATATTTATGTTCTAAACTCGTACAGGGACCCTATACAGCTTCTAGACTTACACTTAGACTGAAATTAGAAAATAACTACTAACCTAACCTAAGCGCTAAAGACAAAAATACATAGAACTAATCAGGGACAAAGAAATGGAAACAGTGCCAACAACTCTAAGGCTAGTTAACTATTTTTAAAACTACTTTTCCTCTACGAGTAAAAAACAAATAACAGAAAAAGACTAAAACTAGCAGAAGTTATAAATAGCGGAAACTACAAACACACAGCACTGACCTATGCAAGAAGAAAAGACACTAAATTAAATTATTCTAGCCTGGCCTATATAAAGTAAATAGATCGAAATACAGATAAAAATAGATAACAAATAGACCTGGGGTCGCCAGCTCACAATTATCCCCCAAGAAATTAAACCTAGCCAAGCCTGAAATCCAATTCTTAGGATATTGCATTACCAATGACAAAATTACACCCACTGAAACAAACCTAACAAAGATTAAAAACATAAAAGAACCTAGGACTAAGAAAGACATGAGATCATTATTAGGACTTTGCAACTTTTATAGAAAGTTTATTCCAAATTATGCACAGATAATTGAGCCCCTTGTTGAATTTACTAAAAAGAAGCATGGAAACACAATTTGTATAGATGAAAAAAGTAGACTAGCATTAAGCAACTTAAAAGATAAATTTAATGAGAAACTAGAATTAGCCAGTATTGACCCAACATCAACACTATCACTATACACTGATGCCTCCAACACTGGTATTGGGGCATGCTTACTACAGCAAAGAGAGTCATTTTTTAAGCCAATAGTACACATCAGTAGAACACTGTCTGAAACAGAAAGAAAATACTCAGTGATTGAGAAAGAATTATTAGCCATTGTATGGTCAGTTGTAAAACTCAAGAATTACTTGTTAGGTAGATTTTTTAGCATTAAGTGTGATCACAAACCATTACTGGCACTAAAAAGAAAAGATATAAAAAATGACAGGATAAACAGATGGACACTCATTCTCTCAGATTACAAATTTGATTTAGAAAGCATTCCAGGACATGAAAATGTAATAGCTGACTTTTTATCCAGATACATAATACATGAAAATGAAACAAGTGAAAATAATGACATTAAACACATTAGCCAGGACATTCTGATAGAATAAATAACCAATACAAAGTACCTAGAAACAAGTAGTAGTAGTCAACTAAGTCAAATTAACATTCTACACATTTTTCAAATAAGTCATGACACTTTATTGTTACACTTTTCTTTTGGGTCATGATGACATTTATGCTTATGATCAATAACAGATCATCTATTTGCTCATTGTATTTTATTGTCAACTTGTAATATGACAAATACCAGATGTGTTTATTTGGTGTGTGTATATACTGTATTTCATTACGGATTGTGCACAGCAATGTAAACAATGAGATGTAAACAACAGTGAACTACTTGAACTGTTGACCTGAATCTTTTTTTTCATAACAACTCACAGATGTAAATATTGTCTAAAATTTTTTACACACCTGAATACTACAATGAATGTTCATAAACATGGAAATTTGTTTACTATTGTACTTCAATACTACACTCAGACTATTTATAGTAGTCTTATGCAAGGTCAACCTTGAACTGGATTGACATGTATCTGAAAATTTTTTTTATTTTATTTTATTTTTCTTGATGATGGCAAAACTTAGAATAATATTTTGACACAGCACATCACAGTTGTAAATAAATATGAAATTTTTTTTCTCTGTAATAATTTTGAGTAAATTTACTCAGTGTGTCAAATGATACACATTGATAATGTTGTGCATCTACAATTATAGTAAAACATTGGATGTGGAATAACTTGTATATTTTCTCTTTTTTATATTCATTAGCATGTGATTGCATGTACAAATATTTTTTTTAAGTACAAATGTATGCATAAAGTTTGTTAACACTTGATGGAGGTACTTTTCATTACAATTAATGTTACATTTCAGTGATTTTGCTCTCAGTGAATTAAGTATATAAATGATTTTTTTGGACTCAGTAATTTATATGATGTTATACATAATTACTAAGATTATATAAGATGACATGAGCAATTGGAGTGAACTTACAGCACTTGATAGAATAATGGACTAAGCTCATATATATTTGTACAGTGATATTAATGTAAAATATATTTGTCAAAGATTTTTGGTCAAAAATCTTTTTGGAGTGTGGGGCGTATGTCACAGTCCAGTTTTAGAACCTCTGTGACATGAAGTGACACGCAGTCACCTATTGTAACATTCCGTGCGAGCAAGCACGAGGTTATGTGAATAAGTTAAAGGACTCTAAAATAAGGGTCAAAAAGTTAGTTAGTGAAGAACTCCAGCAGAGAGTGGATGTACGATTTTCTCTGTCTGTAATATGAATGAATATTAATGAATTTGATTTAATGTTAACTTGAGAGTTTTCTTTGGACTTATATTTTGAACATTTCATTGATGTGATTACTTATTCCACGTGGCATGAACAGCCAGTATTTATTTGGTGTATATTTTGTGACGGCTGAAGTCGCCAGTATTTTCTGTAATTTATCTATATATATAATAAATTCCACGTCTGCTACCACTGTGTTCATCAGTAATTCTAAATGTTGTCATTGGAGACTTTAGTATATCAGTAATGTTGCGCACTTGCAAATCTAGTGCGTCTAATAAAGTACATCGCTAAGAGGAGTATTATAGCCGTACCAGAAGAGGCACCTACATCACACGGACGTACCCACGCCGCTACGCCTACAGCCAAACCAGGTAGCGACACCACCCTAGTGACCGAATTGAAAGAGACCATTCAATGTATAAAAAAAAATAATTTTTAGTTTTTAATTCCTAATACTTTCTTTTTAGCTGGAATGTAAATTGTAGAAGAAAGAAAGTGTGTGGTAAAAGAATAAAAGTTGCTAAGAAGACTGTATCGAACATTCGTTGTACCTTTGGACACGTCAGCTGCGTGGAGAGGGAAAAAACTGCTGTGTGGAGACGGGAAACTGCTGTGTGAAGAAAAGGGAACTGCTGTGTGAAAAGTGGGAACTGCTGTGTGAAAAGTGGGAACTGCGGTGTTGGAAGGGAGAACTGCTTTGTGGGAAGGGGGACTGATGTGTGGAGAAGGGGAAATGATGTGTGGAGAGGGGAGAACTTATGTGTGGAGAAGGGAGAACTGCTGTCTGGAGAGGGAGAACTGCTGTGTGGAGAGGGGAGAACTGCTGTGTGTGCAACATCATTCCGACCATAAATAATGCCCAGTTTTTGTTCTACGAGATCAACCATAGTCGTTATACGAATAAAGGAGACTAACTTATCAATGATTACAGATCGTTTTGCGTTTGACGTGAGATCGATCCGAAAGCTGGTCAATTTTTTTTTATGACAAACAAAATATAAATGGTAAGTTTGCTATATAATTTAAACATAACATATAAAATGATTTTGTATAGAATATCTTAATTTTTTTGTTTATTTATTTTTAACAAGGTAACAAAGACAGTTAAATGGAAACACAAACTCAAAATCGGCCCCCGAAGTTGTCCACCTAGAGTCTTTACCTGGATTCAAACACAGGAATTCCGGTTCAAAGTACTTTATCCCTCAGCTACAGCATCTCCATATATTCATTTAGCGTACACTTATATTTTTTTAATAATAATTATTAAACTTACCCATACATTCAAAATTAATAACATTTTACAAGTAATAAAGAGAAATTTAAAAAAAAATTCTTCTTACAAAATTAGATAAATTGGCAACACGAAAAGTCTAGATTTAAAACTAGATATAAGTCTAGATTTAAATTTAGTTGTTTCTAGTCAACTAGCTAAAGAAATTTAAAAGAAAACATTCTGTTTGTTTAGAATGGTTAAGAATGCAATTTGTATGTAAATATCAGGGATATTTTTTAATAAGCCTTTTTATGCAGCGAATCTCGTGCAGTAGCGTTACGGCCGCGGCCAAACTTAATACTAAACTAGTTCCCTCAAAATTTTTAAATAATCAGATTTTTTTTTGTTTAGTGCCCCCATCAGTATAAAAGCCACTTATTTTTTAGCGCTTTATTTGTTTGTTGATCTGACCGTCACGTCCATATAAAAAAACAACAACACTACAAGCTTCCAAAACATTGCAATAGAATGAAATTCCTCTAATAGATTGTTCTGTGTTGTGTTGTTGGATGCCTTTATCTTGAACACCTTGCTTTTCCCTCTGTTTATGGTAAGACCCATTCTAGCTGAATTGTCAGCAACAATGCTTATCTTTTCCTGCATCTTACAGTCCAAGGTGAGGCGATGGAAGAGGTGGAAAGCTTTACCTATCTCGGCAGTATCCTAGACCAGGGGTCGGCAACCAGCGGCAAGCAGAGCCACAGGCTCTTTGGATATTAAGCTGCGGCTCTTTAGTTCCATATGCAAATATTATTTATTTTATCGAAACCAAAAACATTTAAAAATTGTTCTGATTTGATTAACGAGAATTAGGTATCGATTCTATCACTCAACCACTTGTACTCGATTTTCAGCGCACCCTTACTCCATGTCTTCAAATGTAACATATTTGCAGGTGGAAGATATTTAACTTTCTTCTGCCCTATCACTTGATATAGATGAGTCATGCGACATAAAAGACACTGCACTAGTTGGCTTTGTTGTTAGATATACAACTTTCCAAGGTCCAAAAGAAGAACTTTTAATATTGCTACCGATCTCGTGACAAACTAGAGGAGAAGATACAGCTAATGTCGTGGAAGGGAACATAATCGATATAAATAAAATCGTTTTAATAGCTACTGATGGAGCCAGAAGTATGGCAGGGAAAAAATAGCTATAACGATTCTTTGGCGCAAAATAAACCAGGAAATTGTTACGTTTCACTGACTACTACACCAAGAAGCGCTTTGAGTTCAAAAATTTAAAAAGGAAATTGTTGAGGTCATGAATTTGGTAATCAAAGATTTGTAACAGTATCTTGTCAAAAGCACTCTACCATCGTCAGTTTACAGAATTCTTAATCGAAACGGAGACTCGGTATCGCGACCTTCTTCTTTCCTAGAAAGTGCGATGGCTTTCTAAAGGTAAGTTGTTGAAACGGTTTGCTTTGTGCTTGAATGAATAAAATACATCACTAAATGATAAAGGCTAAATCACCCTAAATTAGAGAACGACAAATGGTTGGAAGCATTTTATTTTATGGTGGTATAACAACGAAATTAAATGAGCTGAATCTAAAACTGTAAGGAAAAGAAAACCCAGCCCATGCTTTGGTAGAAGAAGCGCGAGCGAGCTACTCTGCCTCATCGTGGCTCTCGTGTGGAAACGGCCATTAGATGAAGTGGCTAGGCTAAAAGGGTAGCAAAAAAAAACTCCTGTGAGGGTGACCGGATAAAAAAGAGTCTTGTTTGAAATTAAGAACAACAAGTTATGGGCCAAATTTATCCAAACTTTCTAAAAACAAGCAAAGTCAAAGCTCTCATTGAGTTCGTTTGCTCATTTGGTCGTAATTGAAGTACAAGTGAGTGTTTGATGTAAATGTTCAATAGTTTAAATGTTATACCTAAATAGTAAATAATTCTCTAATAATACCATATATATATATCATTTCATTTATTGCGAAAAACACGAAGTATAAAAATTTAAAGATATTTTTTAATCAAAAAACTTTATTTATGCAAGTACTATTTATTGTTGGCAAGAAAAACAAATGTGGCTCTTTAAAAATTTTGACATTTTGTAAATTGTAATTTTTGGCTCTTCCGACTCAAAAGCTCCCGACCCCTGTCCTAGATAACCATGGAGGAACAGATGCAGATGTCAGAACCCGCATTGGTAAAGCTCGAGCAGCCTTCCATCAGCTTAAGAACACCTAGGTATCTAGGGAAATAAGAACCACAACCAAGATCAGGCTCTTTAATACTATTGTTAAACCAATACTTCTTAGTGGAGCAGAGACCTCGAGATCCTCCATCACCACCATTAAAAAAATCTAACATCTAACAGAGGATTTTGACAATAAAACTTTCCTTTTCGATATAAAATCTAAAGCAAACTACAGTCAACTAATTCCAAAAGCGTAGCCAAGAGAGGTTACAATTAATAAAGTGCAGTGAATAGTCATCTGACGAAAATGGAAAAGACTAAATGTGGTTTAAAATGTTGTCTAAGACAGATTTTAGGAGTTAGTTATAGAGATCGGGTGTAAATCAAGGAAATCCTATGCCGAACTGGGAGTCGACACCTTAGTAAGGTTGCGACAGAGCGTCGCATGAGGTTTTTGGGACAGATTCTCCGACAAATTGAATTACGCATAAGAAGAGATGCAATGACATGGAGGCAAATACTAGAAAAGCGCAAAAAGGGGACATCCTAGTACAACGTGGCACCATACTTTCATGGAGGTCCTCAAAGAAGGTGGGAAGAGGCTTCAGACAATGCCAGTGACATATTTTTGTGGAAGCAGCTTCCCGCCCAATACTAAAGATTACCGCATTGTATCTGTTTGAAACCACTGTAGATCTATTTCCATAAAGGAAAATGTCTAGATCTATTTTCTAATTTTAAATATACCCAGTTTTGTAGTACTCTATTAACATGTTGTAAATGTAGTATCATATTAGATCTATTACTGTACTGAATAGCGAGCCGTTACATTAATTACACGTTAAACTTACACGTTTACTATTATCATTATTTTTTTAAATATAGTCTATAATTAAAATGTCCATTTCTAATATCGTAAGATAGAAAGATCTAGATATATTTAGAACTCATTTTTTTATAAACTTTAATAATAAACTATAATAGCATCATAGAGATGTAGGTCTCTAAATATACCGTCTCAAAAATAGCATACTATCACTAGGTCTAATAGGCTTACAATAATTATTTTTCATAATCTAGGAAAACTATCCTGTTTAATACTGTATATATATTTATATAGAAAAAAATATTTTTGTGACTCTATAAATCAACTAAATTATGTCTACTATAACAACGTGTCAGAATATGTTTTTATAAACTTTTTTTTTAAAGAGCCAACACAATTTTTCTAATCAACACTGGTAAATCGCGCTCAATTAGACGTAAATCTTTCTTAATCCCCATCATTTTATTTTGTCGACATTGCAGGATGCGCGAAGCCATGGGCAGAGAACCTCTTTTCTGTACGGCTTTGTTAAAAAAAAAAACACTTACAGTTACTGTTCCTTTAGTATAGTTCCATGATCCGTCGATATTAAAAAGCAGTTTTAAAACATACTTTTTTTTATAGCGTAAAAAGGCAAATAAATATTTGTTTGCAATTCATAACCGAAAGAGATGCTTTTTTTTTTTTTTTTTAATTTATCTGTTTATCTGGTAGAAATTGTGTACACGTTTTCCCCAACTTCTCATTCTTGGATCATGGTTAATTTCGCACAATTAATCATAGTCGATGACAATACATTAATTAATTTAAAACAAGGTAAAAAAGAGAGTTTGTGTGGAAACACAAACTCAAAATCGGCCCCCAAAAATGTTCACCTAGACTTCACGAGTATTGGAACACGAGACTTCCGGTTCCAAGTGCTTTACCGCTCAGCCACGGCATCTCCATATATTCATTTAGCTTACACTTATATTTTTTAAAATTATAATTATTAGCCATATCCATACATTCAAATTTAATAACAAGTTACATTGTAATAAAGAGAAACTAAAGAAGATTTATTCTACTTGCAAATTTAGATAAATTGGCAATACGAAAAAAAAAATTCTTGACCTATGTTAAGTAGTGAGCTAGCTAGAAATGCCTTGACAGACTTATAGTACTTGGACCAAACATTCCCCTCTCAAAATAAAATTGTTATCTTCGCTGCCATTGCTATACAAACTAGATCTCAATATATCTAGATCTAGACCAAGTTCTGGATCTTGAATCTAGAACTAGATTTAGATCTAAAACTAGATCTAAGTCTAGATCTAGAACTAGATCTAACTCTAAAAATAAATTTAAAATAGTTAGAACAGAAGGAAACTATTGACTTTGGCAAATGTATACTGTGACGACACGTCCTAAGCTCACACAAGGTATAACTCAGGTGCAAGCATTTAATTATTTTATAAAACCTATTATTTATCCAACGCAAAAATACCACCACCACGCACCCCCCTCCGATCCCATTCCATCAGACATTTTAATCTTATCATTTTCTCATTCCTCTTTTGACATCTGTCATACTACACTTAGGAGTAGCCTCACCTTGATCGAGTTAGTTGAACATCTAATCAAGGCACGCCCCTCCTCTCATTCACTGGACCAATGTAGCCATACGACATGACGGACAGGCAACACTTTCACATCTGACTCCCTCCTCTCGGGAGCAATTGATTAGTTCAAAGGCCCTCTTTAGATACCGTCCGAGGCACAAGTAGCTCGCCGTTGTTCGCGCTGTCCAGGGTCATGACGCAGCTTTCTTCGCTGTGGTCAAGCTCCGGTGTTATTTCGCCCCCCCCCCCCCTCTTCTAGTATGTTGGCCGATTAACTTTCGTGGGGGGGGGGGGCGGTCCAATTCATTGGTAAAAATCACGACTTGTTAACAGAATCCATCAAATATCTATATGATTAAAGTTTGTTATTGATGTTTTAAACGATCTTTACATAATGTCGTTCCCCTGATGTCAATGCCAATTGGGTTTGGGGGGGGGGGGCGAATATTCAACTGCCGTTCCCACCTAAACACTTTGAGTGTGTGTGTGGGGGGGCGGTCCTACTTTTATGGAGAAATCATAGTTTGTGAATAAAATTAATGAATTAATATATAAATTTTAAATTATGTCGCTCCCTTTCTGGTATCTTGGCCGATTCGTGAGGTAAGTGGGGGCGATTGCAAGTACTGCCCTCCCCGCTCTAGCACTCTGTACGCACGTTTATGCATAAGGTTAGGGTTAGGGTTTGTACAAAATCGCCCCCCCCCCACTCCAAAGTTCTGGATCCGCTAGTGCCTAGCTCTGTATATCATTTCGCTAAACCCATTTACTTTATGAAACTTTTAATTAATGACTTGAATTTAGTAAAATATCCTAAGTCATCATTTCATCTAGATTAAGTATACACATGTATATACCTCTGCGGCCGTTTTTTTCTACAAATCAAATCCAGTGCCTGCCAAAAGTCCATGTGCGAGTGGAGTTTCTTTAAACAAAATCTTAGACGTTAAGACAGCCAACTGACTCACGTGCACACCACCTCTCAGATATACCCAAAAAGTAGTGCATGTGCCTTCTAGCCTCATAATGTCTTGGTTTTTCTACAGGGAGATTGTCTTCAGCTGCGATGTTCTCCTGGCAAGACTTTAAAGAACGGAACTTGTGTGACAATATTTTCAGAAATACGTGGCCTCCTGTACAGAGTCAGAGCTCTACTTTTTCCTAAAATCTTAAACAGTGACATCAACAATTTGACGGCGGAAGATATCAAGGATATAACAATAAATCAGGTATTAGAGTTTAAAATTACAAAGCAAAAAACAACTCATGGTATTTTCATGATAATGATTTTTCTAAATTAAAGTAATTAATAGAACTACTATGATTTATATATTAATCAAGATATCTAGACACGAAATTGGAAACTACTTTCGATACTTATAAATTTGCCTGTTCAAAAAAGTTGTGGAAATAGACTTTGTATGTCAACGTTCCAGAAAGAAATGAACTTTGATCTCAAGTGTTAAATTAATTTAGAAAAAATTAAATTTTATTTTTTCTAGAAATTGGCGTGCTATTACTTATAAAGCGTACAGGAAATTAGTACAGGCTGTTATTACGGAATTCAGTTCTCAAATGAAATAAATACGTATTACATTGAATCAGTGTAAGAGAGAAATGGCATTCGGCTATGACTGTATATTGTTATTGAGTTATAGAAAGTTAACGATTTTTGCAAAGTTCCAAAAGCCAAGACTGTATTTCGTGAATTGCTGAAGCTTGAGACAAAAGCTGAGCTTGTTCCGTCATATTGCAAGACATAACTCACCACCACACAGTCATTCTTCAAGGTTAGTTCGGTCCTATTGTAAGACATGACTCACTATCACAAGTCATTTTTGAAGGTTAGTTCGGTCCTATTGTAAGACATGACTCACTATCACAAGTCATTCTTCAAGGTTAGTTCGGTCATAATGTAAGACATAACTCACTATCACAAGTCATTATTCAAGGTTAGTTCGGTCATAATGTAAGACATGACTCACTATCACAAGTCATTCTTCAAGGTTAGTTCGGTCATATTGTAAGACATAACTCACTATCACAAGTCATTCTTTAAGGTTAGTTCGGTCATATTGTAAGACATAACTCACTATCACAAGTCATTCTTCAAGGTTAGTTCGGTCATATTGTAAGACATAACTCACTATCACAAGTCATTCTTCAAGGTATAGTGAAGAGAGCACGAAAAGCTGACTAGATAACATCAAAGAATGGACAGGCTTCTCTCTTGGTATCCTGCCTAGAACAGCGGAGGGATTTGGTCAGTCGAACTGTCACAGCACCCCTAAAACGAAATGTCAATGGGCAGATGAGATGAGAGTTTAAATTATCCTAGAATTCAATATTTTGATTTTAAAAAAGGATAACTTAAGTTTCCCCTTTCTGAACTTGCAATCTGTATGCCAAGTGTTTCTATGGCTGATGGTAAACAACGGTGTCAATTACCCAAAACAATGATTGACCACCTTCACTTCCCAAATGTTGTTATTACAATTGAGTGGGCTCAGAAACGTCTTATTGATCACCAAATTTAAAAGTTCATTTTTTACTGAGATTCTAACTAGAGACGCACGGTACGGAAGCAAAGCTCTTAGACACTTTGTCTCTCAGCCAGTGTTTAAGTGAAATTTAAGTTTAAGACTTTAAAAACTGTTTTCTCTGCTTTATTTACAACGGCGTAAGCTCTGGGCATGTAAATACAAGAAATCCAGTATATCTATCATCACATCAAATCAAATTAACAGTTAGACATAACTACACTGATCTACATTAACTTGTCTTTGTTCTAACATTCGGTAGTAGTAAAAGAGACATGGGTATTATACAGAAAGCAACCAAGACTACTTGAACACTTTCAATAAAGATGCTTGCGCTCCATCATGGAGCAAGACCACATTACAAACAGCCATGTCCTTGCAAAAGCCGGTATGGACAATATGGAAGGACTTTTTAGGGTCCAAAAGTTGAGCTGGGCAGGGCACGTATGGGGGAAGTACGCATGCCTAAGGCACTATTTTTTGGTGAGCTAAAAGGTGGTTGACGTAACAGATGTGCCCCACAAAAACGCTTTAAAGACCAGCTTAGGTGCAAACTTGCCTTTGCTGTCGTAGAAGAGAGCACCTGGTTGCATGCCTTGGATGTGGCAAAATATGTAGGTCACAGCTGGGGCTGCGTAGTCACAGGAAATACATCAATCTTCATTAAACTTCAGACTCGAAGAAAAGCCTTACTTGTAATAGATATTTATCTTGCTTCAGTTTAGTTCCTCCACAGTACACCTGTTCTCTTGTACTCATTCAGCAAACTCCTATAAGGCACTGCTGATATTGTACATTCTAAAAGAGACTTTATTATGACGTGTTTTCTATGTATTTCTTTTGCTTACCTGGACTGTTACAACTTCTAAATAGCACAAACTAGAGCCTTGTGCCCAAATAACTTGGCTATAGTCAAACGCCTTTACTAATGTCATAAAAAAAGTAAAGTTTCCCTTTCAGACATTGGGATCTATGGGGCAGATGATCTTAAGGTCATCTGTTTCTATGGCCAACGGTTAACGAGCAAGGTGTCATTTAGCCAGCACAACGACCAACCGCCTTTACTTTATCCAACTAAAGTCATGCTTTTAGGATATAATTATTTATTAAACAATAAAATTTACTCCTTGAGAAACACTTTTTATTTATAAAAGAGAGAGAGAGAGGGGTGAGAATAAGGGAGAGAACAGAATTGAGAGATAGATTAAGCTACGAAAAAAAGAGAAAAAGGAAAGAATGGGTAACAAGGAGAACGAGAGTGATAAGCTCTTTAAGGCTATGTGGGACACTAAATTTAGGTAAAAATGTCACAAATTTCGATTTTTAGTCTTAACCTAATTTAAATAGCCCAACCATTTCTGGACATAAAAATATCATTTTCATGATTGGCAAATAATTACTTATTTTTTAATATTTTTGTTAAGGTATCTACACCTGTCTCTTTGCCAATTTTGTTTCGTTTTTTTTTTCGATTTTCTCAAAATACTTTTTTTATTTATATTTTTTTTACTACTCCTTCACTAATTCTGCATAGAATTCAATCAAACTTGTCCAGCTTATTACTTACACAAGGTACAACAACTTCTTGCTTACATTTTCTAAGTCTGAATTAATATTTTGTCTTAATTGCAATAAAATACTTGAAAAATGAAAAAAAATATGTTTTTCTATAACTAGGTTAGAAAAAAAAATAAAAAAAAGGTTTTACTATATTTAGAAACTAAATGCTAGAAAATGTTCTGCTATGATTGAATTACACATTCTATATTTTTGGTTGGCAATAGCTTAAATAGTTTTAGAGCCTTAGCGATTTAAAAACAATAAACCAAAATCCTTCTTCTTCTTCATCGTTCTCATTGTTATGTTGGAGTGTTCATATGACTAGACCAATACATGAGATGAACTGCGCAGTGGTTTCCAAATCAGGGAGCTCTCCATATAGTTTTCTTTCTATTGGGGTGATTTGGGGCCAATGTCTTATACGGGCCTCTTGGTAAAGAGAGCAGTTTTGGAGGACGTGGTCGGCATTCTCTGGTAATATTCCACATGGGCAGATTTCACTGGTTCCAATTTTGAGCTTCCGGTGCAGGTGTTGTCGCATTCTGTTGTGTCCGGTCCTGAGTCGAAAGATTAGCCGTTGGTCTTGTCGGGATAGCTTATAGTAAGCGTCATCTTACTTGTGATTTGGATGAGAGCTCGTCCATTTCTCATTTATTTTGTTTACAATTAATTTCTTAATTTCTTCTGGATAGAGTGCAGAGTTTATTTGTATGTTAGTTCTCCCACTCTTGGCGAGTGTGTCAGCCTTCTCATTTCCTTCTAGTTGTATATGGGCTGGTATCCATTAAATAGCAGTTTTCTTTTGCTGTTGTTGTTGACCTTTGTAAGTGCTGTTCTGAGGTTTTTGATATGAGAGGAATCAGAGTTTTGCAAGCTTTGGAGGGTTTTTTTTGCATCGGTTAACCAAAATCCAATATGGCGGCCGTTGCCATGACAACCATTATAAGAAAACAATTTTAAACACATTTTTTTATGGTTATTCATAGGGATTATACATATAAAGTTTAGAGTAATTTGATCAATAAATTTTTTTAAAAAAAGGTGTCAAGTGTCCCACATAGCCTACAAGAGAAACAGAGAGACAGAGAAATTAAAGTATGTGTGATTGAGAAAGAGAGAGAGAGAGAGATGAAAAATAATGTTATTGTTAAACATTCAAACTTGTAATCAGAAAAAAAAAACTACAGGTAATAAAAAACAGGTGTTGATTTATTTATATTTCTACAACTTCGTATTTAAATATTTTTTTTTTTACCTTTGACACATATAAATTGTTTTCATTTTAAAATCACAATACACTTTAAAATTACGTTTTTAAAAATTTGTTCCACAGGTGGAAGACATTCTGCGTGATATAGGTGACATGTACACTTACCTATTTGGCGTTTCTTCAGTGGTAAACCTAAGTGTCTCAGATCATCAAGTCCCTGTCTTATGGGGAAACATTTACATTTTAGCCTCAATGCATTACACAAGAGATGAGTTTGAGCAGATCGCTTTAGACATTATCTTTAAGAACAGTCTAGATACAGGAGGAAACAAGTTCGACTTTTACAACATAATACATGAAGATCTATTTCTTCACTGTAGCTCCGATGAAACCTTGATGAATCCAACATTACATTTTTTTTCAGCACCGAATTCTTGGAGTATTGGAATTGAAAACGTTATTATCTTGTCATGGACCCTGACATGTCCTTATATCACGTTTCAACACTCTAACTTTACCATTGAATGGAACGAATTAAATGATGTGGGGCGTATCAATGTGACAGTGGATGTTAGTGGGACAAAGCTGAGCATTTTTAACATGTCTGATATCAATAGCATGGAACTCACTGGAAATAATGAATTACATGTCTGCACTGAAGTCTTAGAGAAATACGTAGAAAAATTAAGAAGATTTAAAATGACAAGTCCAGTAGTTATAGCACTGAATAGTTTAACTTACGTCTGCATGTGTGCATCAGAGTTGTGTCTCTTGTTCACTTTAGTTACGTACCTTGGATTTCCTGAACTTCGAACTGTGCCAGGTATTAACAACATGTTCCTCAGTCTCAGTCTTCTACTTGCCCAGTTGGCCTTGCTTCTTGGAGACAACATGTAGGTTTTTACAATTTAGTATTTTAACGTTTTTGTTATTGTAATTCTCTTTAATTAGTATTTTTTAAATTTGGCTTAATCTGACAAAATCAATAGTAATACCTTACCCTTTCGCCTTCTTTGGGACATAAAGAAAATAATTTGTATTTTTAAAGACATTACATCTTTTATACAATTTATAGAGTTATTATTTATCTCTTAATAACTAATGAATGTTCGATCTAAAAAAAAGAAAACATTGGACCCCATTCCACCCCGTCCACCAAGAAATTTCAATAATAGGCCTTTAAATCTAGACTAAGAAGAAGACCTAGATCTACTTACTTAGACTTAGATCCTCCATCTCCAATTGGCGCATGGGACGTCAAGCTGTCTCCATAAAGATCTACAAGCAATGGTGTCCACTAAGGTCTTCCATGAAAGTGTAGCGCCAAGTTATACAAGGACGTCTCTGTTTGCTCTCTCCTCTTATTGGCCCCTATGTCATTGCAACTCTTGGTATGTGTAATTCATTCTGTCGGAGGACAAGGGAAGCTCGGTCACAACCTCATCAAGTGATCGACTTTCATTTCAACATAGGATTTCTTTTTGTAACTGACTCCTAAAATCCGCATTAGCCATTTTGTTTTGCCACATTCACTGATTCAGTCTTTTCTCAATTTCGACATAGGACTTCAATGTCATGGTAGACATCCCCATCGTTTGTTTTTATGTTACTTAGGTATGTAAACTTGTTCAGCTCTTCACGCGCTGACTCGCCGCCAAGTTTTGTGGGGGCAACCTTTGCCATATATCCCACGCGTGCAATCTTAGTTTTATCCAAGTTAATGTGGCGGCCAATGTTTTGGTGTCTCTCTATCTAGGCTCTCCGCCATTTCTTGTATGCATTTATTTGTTTAGCCGAGTAGTGCAACGTCGTTGGCGAAGTTCAAGTTCATCATTCGATTCTGTTCACGCCAAGGAATACAGAAGGAAATTTGATTCATTGCTCTTCTCATTATGTAGTCGATGGCTAGGGGGGAGAGGAAGGGAGATAAGTTGCACCCCTGTCTCACACCTGTCTCGATGCTAAAAAACGTAGTTTTTGTTATAGGCCTTTAAATCTAGACGTAGAAGACGATGCGCAAAGTTTTCCTAAACATTAATTTAATATACTCTTTAATCACTGATGCATTATATTTGGAAATAGCAATAGTACTTAAAAAACGATTTACTCCTTTCAAAACCGATGTTGGATCTAGACCTAGATTTAGTTTCTAGCCAAATTTACATTTGCTTTTTCTTTACTTTGAAAAATTCTAACGGTCAAACTAGAGTATTCCCCATGTGGTTAACGAGGTAATAATTCTCTTCTAGGCGATATACATCAACTGTTCTTCTTCTTCTTCGTTCTCATTGTTATGTTGGAGTGTTCAGATGACTAGACCAATTCATGAGATGAACTGCGCAGTGGTTTCCAAATCAGGGAGCTCTCCATATAGTTTTCTTTCTATTGGGGTGTTTTGGGGCCAGTGTCTTATACGGGCCTCTTGGTAGAGAGAGCAGTCTTGGAGGACGTGGTCTGCATTCTCTGGTGATACTCCACATAGGCAGATTTCACTGGTTACAATTTTAAGCTTCCGGAACATGTGTTGTCGCATTCTGTTGTGTCCGGTCCTGAGTCTAAAGATTAGACGTTGATCTTATCGGGATAGCTTATAGTAAGCGTCATCTTACTTGTGATTTGGATGAGAGCTCGTCCATTTCTCATTTATTTTATTTACACTTAATTTCTTCAATTCTTCTGGATATAGTGCAGAGTTTATTTGTGAGATCAACTGTTAAATTTCTAGGAAAATCTAAAGCTGTTTCTGAGATCAGAAGCCCATGTTCCTGGATCCAGGTTTTATGAAACTCTGAATTAAATAGAGGTGTTGTAATAAAAGTAAATAAAGGTATTGTAAAAGCAAAAAAATATTAAAAAATTATTCTTTTGTCAAAGCAAAGCTTCTTTTGAGTAAAGTTGCATCAATTAAACATGTAATAACTTAAAAAACTTAATGGAAGCTTACTGGTGGAATCTGAATGCTGATATAAAAAGCGGCTCTAATGATTTTCCCCTAAAATTTAACTTTTGATTTGTTTTCTGAGAAAAGAATTACTAGTTCGTTGGCCACACGGAGATAACCCTAGTTTGCCTTTTATAGATTTTAAAACTAAAAAAAAAAAGAAATGCATTTATATTTGGCTATAAATTTGAGTAAAAAGAAATATAGTTTAGTCTGCCGTAGTGTACTGATTTTTTATTAAATTTAAAAGTTGCTTAAAGTTGATTGATAGATTATCTAAGCTTTTCTTACATTTGCTTACATTTGTATGTAAATCCAATATAGACTACTTCAAATTCACAATTTCTAGCTTACTGCAAAAGCACCTCCTTACTCTCTGGGGACTTAAAAAAAAAAAGAAATTTGTTCGAATGAAAACTCGAGCTTGAGCCCGCAAAATGGAAAGTGAAGCTATTTAAGAACTTAGAAAAAAATGAAGATTTGAAAGTCTCTTTTTAGTTTCTTTACACAGGGTTTAATCTTCTTTAGTCTAGTGCATTTTCTATATGAAAGAGAATAAGAGTTGGTTAATTTTTTTATTGCTTTTTTGTGCAATGTTTCAACATGTTTGGAGACAGGAATGTAAGAGGACAAAAAAAGTCTAAAAGATTTCATCCAAGCAGACAGGCAGTATGCGTTTACTTTAGAGTTGCTCAGACAAATGATCGAAACACAGAGATGACTAGCATAGCCTTAAGTGGGCTATTGAATTAGGGTACATAATTTATTGTAGAAGTAAAGCTAGCTTACCTGCAGCCCTTTATTCTAACACGCCACATAGATCTGTATGTCCTTTCCCAGTAGCAGCGATGCAGTCTATTAGCATAAAAAAAGCGTTTTTAGTCTATGGTCTCTGCGCAGATAACTTTGGGAGCTAAGCTAATATAGCAAGGCACTGGAGAAATCTGTAATTAATTGTGATAATTTTTTTTTTAATTACCATAAAATTGGATATCAAAATTTCACTTACGTTATATAGTTATAACAAACATAGAAACTTTTATGTAACAATTGTTATGTAAGTATTTCGCTACCTAAAATGTCTTTATATTATATTGTCTAGATCTATTCCTAACTGAACTAAATATAACTAATATGCGTATGCGATAATCAAGGCCAATGCGTTTAAATAACACATATGTATTTTTTTTACTACAGATCTGTACCCAGTACACTCTGTACAAGTGTAGGTCTAATCACACATTTCTTGTGGCTGTGGCACTTCTCTTGGAGTTTCTTGTGCAGTTTTCACATGTTTCAAGTGTTTACAGCCAAGATACCTGTTCCATCATTAAAAGGTAGCGACAAGTTAACTCTGGTATTTAAACTGACAACAGTATCACTGATAGCTCCAGTAGCAGTTGTCATGACAGTCATTATTTCATCCTATATGACGTCCCACACCACTGGGTACGGCAAGCAGGCTTGTTACCTTGACTCAGCCTATCTTGTAGGTAAGATTATTAATAGTCTTTATATAGTAATTTATATATACTTACCTATATCAAAATGAATGAACCAATCCTAGCCAAGAGAATGTGAAACAAAGCTGCCCTATTAGGTAGACTTAAAACAGGAGCCTCCACAGGCACGAATTGTGGCAAAATTTGCCAGAAACGGCTTGTTGTGTCACATCAGATTCTGACTTAAGAAACTAAAACTACTGTTTCATCAGGGCGCTTAAGGCATGATGCGCAAAGTTTGTCTTAGAGACTCAAAAAGCCATTTTACAGATGGCAACTTTGTTTTGGTTTTAAGAAAGTCCTCTTGTAGCGTGCTCTAATAAAAAAATACAGATTAGGATCTAGGACATTGGATCACACATGGACCATGGTCTAACTCATTCATTAAAGTTCAACAAACAAATTTTTTTACTTTTACACAAGAACATACAAATTATAGTCTATTCATTTCATTATTTAATAAAACATTAACCTGCAAATTTGTTGGCCTCCTTCAGTCGTAGAACAACTCTGGTTCATCTCGCACACTTCCTCATGGAGCCATATTTTGGAAAGACACTGTCGTCCACAAATATCGCATGTTAAGGTGGCTTTCGCTTCGGTGGTAGAGGAGCAAATTAGTGTTTCAAAAATCTTTGTAAGCTAATTTGTTAGCCATATATGCGACTTTAGCTGTGTTACATACATTTTAATAGCTACATTCGTAATATCACTCGAACATTACATGCACAGCGCGCAGTAATACTAATAAAATAAACGTCTGAGGTCATATTTTCACGCACATAATAAAGGCTTATTATTGAACTAATAAACTAACTTGCATTATATAATTAACTTTCCAATGTATTTTTAAAAGAATATTACAACTACATAATTGGTCTGTTTTTAAGTTGTTTTTTAATTTACTTTTTATTTCGGATTTACTTATGTGCAATGTGACCTTTTAATAACATTCTGTACACCTCAGTGTAAACACGTATGAGCGTGTAAAAATGATTCCGATAGGTTTTGACGCGACTTAAAGTTAAGATAGGTCTCTATTTTGGGGAATTAAATATACTAACATAAAATACTTATATGATAGGCTTATTCTGTCATTAAGTTTGCTCTTAAACCAACAGATCAAGAATGTTGATTAAAAGTTTAGGTAATGAATCTAATTGAAACAAATGAATCGAATTGAAACAAATGAATCGAATTGAAACAAATGAATCGAATTGAAACAAATGAATCTAATTTCAATCTACATCTACAACTCTATTAGACTTAGACCTCTTTGCTTTCATTTCTAGTCTTTAGTTTCGCATTTCGTTGGATGCAGGACATCACGAGTTCATCGATTAACCAACTATGGCATTCATAGATTCTATATCTAGATCTACATCTAGCAGGACTATTGAAAGTAGACTTATTCGCAGACTGTTATTTAGATGAGTTCATCGATTAACCAACTATGGCATTCATAGATTCTATATCTAGATCTACATCTAGCAGGACTATTGAAAGTAGACTTATTCGCAGACTGTTATTTAGATGATATTATATTTTTAGCAAAGTTTATAAGAAGTCAAGCTCGAATATAAATATATATATATTTACGATATTAAAAACTAACATTTTAATTCTAGACTATAAATAATCAAATGAAATCAACCTAATTAATGTACCAATTGCCAAGGGCGAACTAGGTATCAAAATCGGCCCGGGCATTGCCATATAACCTGGCCCACAAATGACATGTTATATCATAGGCGTATCCAAGATTTTTTCGGTGGGCGGGGTGGGGGATTTTTGCTTAATTTGGCTGCTCTGGAGCAGTAAGTAAAGTTTTCCTTTCAGACAATGAGGTCTGAGGCAAGTGATGGTTTGAACCCCCCCCCCCAACCCTTCCCGCTACGCCCATGTTTCATAATATAGGTGTAAGTCTAATTCTCTTCAAAATATATAAAGTTTGAAAAGGCATAAAAAAAAACTGAATGTATGCTTGAGTAGGATTGTTTAATGTATTTTATTTATACATGTATGTAGTCTGAAAACCATAAACAATACAATAGCAGCCTTAATGCACAAATTGTAAGAGAAATTTCCATATGGACAATAAAGATTATTATTATTATTATTATTATTATTATTATGTTAGAAATGAACGAGTAGTCATTCTCTGGCGCTGCCAGGGTCGAGTTTCGCTAAAGAGAAACAAAATTCATCGTAGTCCCTTTAACAGTTTCCACTGAGGAATTTTCTGGTGATGTGGCAGGTCTGCAGCAGTACCGCCCTCTGACAGGCAACGAAGATGTTCCTAGGAATGTTAAGGGCCTTGAAGGTGTCTGTGAGGTCAGTTGTTATTATCCCCTCGGTTGATATAACAATGGGGTATATTGTTATTTTGGACAATTTCCATAGACGCTTAATCTCCAAGCCTAGGTTCCCATATTTTCTTTGTTTTTCTATCTCAGTTTTTCTTAAATTATGAGACAGTGGTACGGCGATATCGATAATGATAGCGGTTTTTTCTTTTTTATCGATGAACAGCAGATCCGGGCGATTGAAATCTACCGTTTTGTCGGTCAGAATAGGCCTATCCCAGTACAGCAGATATTCAGTAGACTCGAGAACCTCTTGCGGAGAGTATTTATAATAAGGGGGAGTGTCCTTATCGATCAATTTGTACGTCAAAGCCAGGTGTTGGTGTATTAACTTTGCAACTTGGTTATGGCGACCTAGGTAGGCTGATTCTGATAGGGCTGGACATCCTGCCATAATGTGTTCAATCGACTCGCCCACATTTCCACATTTTCGGCATTTGTCGACAACATTGAGTTTCAGGATATGCTTCTCGTAATTTTTTGTCCTGATTACTCTGTCCTGTATTGCTGTAACAAAGCCTTCTGTTTCAGGGTAGAGATGACCTGCTTTGAGCCATGTTAAGGAAGCAGCCTTGTCGATGTTGTCCCCATGTAATGAAGCCGGAAATTTTCCGTGGAGTGTTTTGTCTTCCCATTGGCGAATCTCATGCCCTACGTCGTCCAAACCGATATTGACATCAGCGTTGTGTAGGTTCAGAGGGGTTGCATCGGAGTCGTATTTCCGTAGGAAGGAAACTAATTTGTTGCTGGAGGCGAGCAGTTTTGATCGTATTTTTAAAACTTGCATCTTACACAATTTGAAGATGTTCTGCAATCCACGACCCCCATCCTTCCTGGGCAGGTATAACCTTATGGTGGAGGACTTGGGGTGTAGGCATCGAAACTTGGTTAGTAATTTTCTAGTGAGTCTGTCAATGTCATGTAGGTCGGTGTCAGTCCATTTGATCACACCGAACGTGTAAAGGAGCACAGGGACGGCCCAGCTGTTAATTGCAGTGATGAGATTACTGCCAGACAGTTTGGTGTTGAGGATTTTATTAACTCTTTGCCTATATTTGCCAAGAAAGTCCTCTTTTAATTTCTTATGGTTTATCTTGGCATTCTGGTTTATTCCAAGATATTTATAAAGAGAGGCAGAGTTCAATTCCTCGATGCCTTCAAATGCAATGTTGGTGTTCGTTGCCTTGCCCTTTTTAATGCTTATAATGCCACACTTATCCAGGCCAAAAGACATACAGATATCGTCACTAAAGCATTTTACCGTTTTGATTAAGGTGTGTAATTTTTGCTCGGTTTCTGCATATAGCTTTAGATCATCCATGTATAATAAGTGGGACACACATTTTGTACATTTAGTGTCAACCCTAAAACCGTTTGTAGAGTCTTGGAGTAATGTAGATAGAGGATTAATCGCTAGGCAGAACCAGAGTGGAGATAGTGAGTCACCCTGGTATATACCTCTTCTTATGTGCACAGAACCTAGTTTATCACGATTTAGGTGCAGGTTTATCTTCCAATTATTCATACAGACTTTTAATAGTTGTTTTATTCTTGGGTTGATTCTATGGATGTCCAGGGTTTTTAATAGCCAATCATGCGGAACTGAATCGAAAGCTTTTTTGTAGTCGATGTAACACATGTGTAAATTTCTCTTTCTTCTATTAGCTTGATGCAATATAATACCATCTATAGTTAGCTGTACTTTACAGCCCATCGACTCTTCAATGCAACCTTGTTGTTCATCCGCTAGTAGCTTATGGGCAGAACAAAATTTATACATTTTACTTTTTAAAAGTGAAGTTAATAGTTTATACACCACTGACAGACAAGTGATAGGGCGATAGTTTGATGGTTGGTTCGGATCCCCTTTTTTGGGGAGGAGAGATGTTCTCCCTTCAGTGAGTTCCAACAGCATTGAAGACGGTTCTGATATTAGCTCGTTAAAACTTGATGTTAGTGGTGCATGTACGGCTGTAAGTTTTTTCAGCCAAAAGTTGTGTATATTGTCCGGTCCAGGAGCAGTCCAGTTGTGAGTTTTTGAAATAGCTGCGGAGACTTCCTCAGCTGTGTAATCCTCATCAGGCATTTCTGGTATTAGGTTGTTTTTAGTTTGGATTTCCTCAATCCAGTCAGCCTGCACATTGTAATGTAGCGGGTCGGACCAAAGCGCCGCCCAGTAGTCGGTAAAGGAGCCGTGTTTAGTGCTATCAATGGTTTGAATTTTGTCAGCACCATTATCAGCTAGTTTACGGAAGAACTGTTTTCTCGTGTGCTGAAATAAAGCGTTATGCTCCTTTCTTTTGGTGGTTTCGTTGTAGCGCTTTAACCTAGCTCCCTTTAGTTTAGCTTTCTGTCTCAGAGTATCTTTCAAACATAAGAGTCGTGCGTGGCTATCACAGTCCGTCAATTTGATTCCAGTTGTTTTTAGTATTGTCTTTATTTTGTTAAGTATTTTCGCGGAATGGTTGTTTCCCAGATATTGTCCAATTGTATCCATTTGGCTTCTCAGTTGATTAATATTGTCTTCAAGGCGCCTTTTCCATGCTGGCACATGTTGTTTTGGTCTTTGATTAATTGGGCCTAGCTCGAAGGTCTTTTGTCCAGAGAGCTCCGTGACAGCCACAGCGGCGCAGTATATAGCGAGGTGTGTCTCAAACAAGTTTCTTGGTGTTTCAAAATGGTTGGCTAAGACTTTATTTATTTCATTAATATATGTGTTTGTCTCTTTCTTGACGTTTAGCTTGGGGATACGAGGCCTAGAGTTAAGATTGGTGTTTTTATAACGGTCTATAAGATTAGAAAATTATTATTATTATTATTATTATTATTATTATTATTATTATTATTATTATTATTACTATTATTATTATTATTAATGAGTTTGGAGCTTTTGGTTTTACTTATGGATTACAGACCAAAAGTTTCTTCAAAACACAACCTCTCTCATCCCTTGTTTTCTGTAACATTGTCAATGTAACCATCAAAAGGATGGAAGAAGCAAAAACAAGTGGGAGTTCCATCAAACGTCTATGCCGACCAGCAAAATGATTAGGCCAAACACAGCCTCGACATCAAATTAGTGTTGAAGTCCATGGTGCTCGCGCATAGCAAACAGTACGGTCTAACGTTTTGCAAATGATAATGCGTACATTTTACAGTGTAATTTTTTTTTTATATTCTTGTTGAATTTCAAACAAAATTAATTGTAATTTAAAAAAAAACACAAGAAAACGTGTTTGGGTATCTGTGTCTTGCTGCTGTCACTTGTTTTTTTTTTAATTGTCTGCATTGAAAAAAAAAAATTTTTTTTCTTTGGTCGCGTCCAGACAGGTTTTCTCTTAAATCCAGTCCTCCCCTGCCATTAGCCTACCGTCTATGCAATTTAGTATGCTTTTTTGCAGCTTTAGTTTGCACAAACTAGACCTAATCATGGTAAGACAATAATACTTAAAATTTGTCAAGCTTACATTGTCCTATCACAGTGCAGACTGTGACACAGATCACTCCTTGGTATGTTGTAAGATCAATCTTCTCCCCAAAAAAATCCACAATACCAAGCAGATAGAAAGACTCCAATCGGATGTAAGCAAGATGTGCCACCCTGATCTCCAAATACAGTTTGCGGAATCTTTAAACGCAAGTATAAAAATGTCTCTGGAAATGCAGCAACAGAAAAATGGGAACACCTCAAGTCCACCATACAAAAGACTTCCCTGGAAATCTTTGGAAGAAAAATGACAAAACAAAATGATTATTTTGACTCTAAATTAGCGAGTTTAGCACCTGCCATCAGAGCAAAGAGAGATGCACTCGCTACATACACGGCAAAACCTACACAACGCAACCTGTTAAATCTGAAAGAAGCTAGGGCCAAGGCACAGAGAACAGCAAGGATCTGTGCCAATGAATACTGGGTAGAGCTCAGTGAGAATATTCAGCTCGCAGCCCAAGTAGGCAACATTAGAGGAATCAAAAAGGCTCTCGGACCCTCCCAAAACAAGACAGCACCTCTTAAATCATCCACTGGGGAAATTATCACAGACAAGTGTCAACAAATGCACAGATGGGTTGAACATTACTCTGAGCTCTACTCCAAAACAAGCTCAGTCTCTGACTCGGCTATTATATAATTACCCACAATGAACGAGCTAGATGAAACACTCACCCTGTCAGAGCTCAACAAAGCCATAAACAACATTGCTGCCCGCAAAGCACCCGGATGCGATGGTATCTCAGTATTGCACACTTTTTCTTTCCATGTGACTTAGATCCTACAGAGACATCTCAAATGGAATGAGCTCAGTTTTCTATCTTGCTTTGCGTAAGTGGTCCATGATTCACTGCCATACAGCAGTGTACTCATAACGCATGCCTTGTAGACTTCCATTTTGGTCACCGTAGCTAGCTTCTGGTTTTCCCAAACTTTTGGCCTGAGTCTAGCGAAGGTCGAGGCAGCCTTCCCTATGCGATTTTTTATCTCCTCTTCTAGAGACAGGTCATCTCTAACTGCCTTAATTAATAGTTTTAAAGCAATCCTTTTACATACACATCTATGTCTAGATCTAACGTAGTCATTATAGATCTAGAATCTAGATATACATTACACATTACAGAAAAAAGATCTAAAATTTCAATCCAGTCGTATAATAATTTAAATTTATTTTAGATTTAAAATCTAATACTTAGTCTCTTAGTAGGTCTAAATATTCTAATTGAAATAGATTTTAGACCTGTAGATCTATTATTTTAGACATAGAATAAATATCTACATCTATATATAGATTATCTATCAGAGAGATAGGAAGAGAAAGAGAAAAAATACACTTTAGGATTCTAGATCTTCTCTTGATAGTAGTTAATAGTAGTTATCTTGTATAATACAGACGTTACTTCAAAAAAGAAGATGATTACGTCCTACGCGTCATGCATTTAGTCATGCATATTAACCAATGACTTAAATTCTGCCAAGTCACTGGTTTTCCTGGCTAGCTCAGGCAACCCATTCCATGCTCTAATAGCACTAGGGAAGAAGGAGTATTTGTACAAATTTGTCCTAGCATATGGGACGAGGAATGTGCCTTTATTTTTGTGTCTTTCAGAGTATTTTATTAAATTTTGTTTTTGTATTTGAAGATTATGGTTCAGTGTTTTATGTATTATTGCTACTTTACTTTTGAGCCTTCTGTCCTGAAGGCTTTCTAAATTTAGTGATTTTACTAAAGGTGTTACTCTAGTCAAATGTGAATATTCGTTTGTTATGAATCGCACTGCTCTATTTTGTGTCTGTTCTAGTTTCTTAATGTTTTCTTGAGTTGAGGGGTCCCAAACAGAGGATGCATATTCTATTATTGGCCTAACCAAGATTAAATAACATTTTAGTTTTATGTTCTTATTTGATTTATAGAAATTTCTTTTAATAAATCCTAATGCTTTGTTTGATTTTTTTGTAGTTTCGTCAATATGTGGATTCCATGACAGTTTTTCATTTATTATAACACCTAGGTATTTTGCGTTTTTAGTCTGTGTTACTGGTTTGCCATGGATAAGATAAGTGGAATTAATTTGTTTTAGTTTTTTTGTTACTCTTAACAACTGACATTTTTCTGGGTGGAAAGACATGCTCCAATTTGATTCCCATTTCTGTAATTCATCTAATTCTCTTTGTAAAATATCTGTGTCTTGTGTTGTTTTTATTGTTCTATATATTATGCAATCGTCTGCAAATAATCTGACTTTTGTTCCTGAAGTAATGCAATTTGGTAAATCATTTATGTAAATTAAAAATAGTAGTGGACCCAAGACTGTTCCTTGAGGTACACCTGAGTTTACTGTTATCGGTGTTGATTTAGAGCCATTTATTATTACAGTTTGTTCTCTCCCTATCAGAAAGTCTTTAATCCACTGATGCAGTGGACCATTAATGCCGAAATATTTTAATTTTTTAAGCAAACTATGGTGGTGAACTTTGTCAAAAGCCTTAGAAAAATCTAGTAAGATAGCATCTATTTGTTCGCTATTATCTAAACCTTTTGAAAAATCATCAATTAGTCCTATTAGTTGTGTTTCACATGATCTATATTTCCTAAAGCCATGTTGGTATGGTGTGAGGACATTATGTTTGTCTAAGTGGTTTATGATGTTGCTACATATTATGTGTTCTAGGATTTTACATGTGATGCTGGTAAGTGATACTGGTCTGTAGTTTCCTGGGTCAGATTTTTCTCCTTTTTTAAATAGGGGGGTGACATTAGCTTCTTTCCAGTCCTTTGGTACTCTGCCCTGGTTAAGTGAAGCCTGAAAGAGTATTTTGAACACTGGGGCTAGCTCATTACTTAGTTCTTTGAGTAATCTAGCTGAAATACCATCAGGTCCAGAAGCTTTATTTGGTTTGGTGTTGGCTAATAGTTTTTGAATTCCATTTTCTTGTACTACTATATCTTCTATGTTGTCTACTTGGTTCAAATTCAGTAATATGTCTTTGTCTCCTGGGGCTGAGAATGCTGATGCAAAGTATTTGTTTAGAATGTTTGCTTTAGTTTCATTATCATTATGTATTATGTTATGTTCATCTTTTAATGGCGCTACGCCTGTTGTTTCCATTTTCTTAGACTTAATGTATGACCATAGGTTTTTGTTGTTGTCTTTAGATATTACATTGTTTATGTATTCACTCTGCAGCTGTCTGCTTACTTTTTGGGTTAAGTGTTTAATTTTTATATACTTTTTGTAAACTCTTTCTGCATTAGTTTCTTTAAATTTTCTATATAGGTTTTCCTTCTGTTTACAAAGCTTCTTTAGTCTATTATTAAACCAGCATTTATTTATTTTGTTTGATGTGTATTTAGTTGGTATTTGATTTTCTATAATGCTTTTAAGATGGTTTTTAATGAAATTCCAGAGGTCATCGACTGGTTGGTTAATGTCTTTTTCTAATAAGAATGTTTGTTGAAAGTTTAATGCAGCTTGGTGTAGTTGTGTTAGGTTACATTTATTCCAGAGTAAGATTTTTCTTTTGGGTTTTATATTGGCTACTGCTTTTATCTGACTGTGTATTTTTATGATCTCATGGTCTGATAGACCAGGGATAATATCATAATCAACTACTAATCCAGGTCTGTTGGTTAAGAAGAGATCTAATGTGTTGTTTAATCTAGTTGGCTTTTTAATGATTTGATCTAAACTTAGGTTGTGTAAAGTTTCTATGAAAAGCTCATTTATGTCCTTAAGGTTTTGGTGTTTATCTATGGTTAGTGTTTTCCAATTTATATCAGGTAGGTTGAAATCACCCATAATCCAAAAAACTGCATTTTTATTTGTCTCTTTAAGTGTCGTAATCTGATTACATAGTTCCTGCATGTATTCTAAACTAGAATTTGGTGGTCTGTAAATGCTGCCTATTATTAGGGATGTTGAGGTGGTATTAATTTTACAAAATGTTGATTCTATATTTTTTGAGTTAGGTAAGGTAATTTCTTCTGCTATAAGAGTGTTTTTTATTGCTAAAAGAACTCCTCCATGATTATCAGCCCTATCTTTTCTAAAAATTTCATAATTACTATTGAAAATTTCTGCATTATAAATTTCAGGATGTAGCCAAGTTTCTGTGCCTGCAATTATGTCTGGTTTCTCACATTCTAATAAAATTTCTAAGTCTGCTGTTTTGTTCCTAATGCTTTGAAAATTTATTACTAAGGTTTTAAGGTATTTTGGTGTTACTTCTTTAGTAGGTTTGTTTAGTGAGGCTGTTGTATTAATTTTAGTAGATTTAGGTTTAACAGGAGTGGATCTGGCTAGTGGTTGGTGAGTTTGATTTGGGATGGTGTTTAGGATGTTGTATGGGTTAGAAGTGTCTGCATCAAAGGAATCAAACAGTCCTGATGTAAACTGAGGTAACCCACACGGTACACAGTGCCATGATGCATCTTTGTTGCCTAAGGCATAATACACAGGTGTATTCATATGGAGACATGATGCATGGTACCATTCATCGCAGGTGTCACATTGAATGGCTTTCTGTTTCATGGTGCATACTTTTTTGCAGATGTTGCATCTATCTTTAGATCTAGGCCCTGGATTTGACTCTACATCTCCTGCTATTAATATTAACAGTGATAGGTATTTATTTCTGCTGTGTCTGATTGAGAACTTCCATTTGTGATGGGTAATCTTCTTTAGTGTTATGGATGTGTATGTTAGGTTATTTTTTAAGTTGCTTTGATCTAAAGTGTGATGATTGATTATGACTGTTGTTTCTTTTTTAAGTTTAGTGTTGACTAAGGTAGATCTGGTTCTGTGTTCAGCTAGTATGTATTTAGTAATTATTAGGATAAATAGCCAGAGCAATTTCATGATGACTGTTGTTGATTTTAGTTTTTAAAGGGGTCTAGTCTAAATCTAGTTTAAGGTTTACAATGCCTAATTTATGTCTAAATCTAAATTGAAAGCTAATTTACAATGACAATTAAATCAAATGAAATGGTTTATTAAATTCAAAATATGGACCTAGACTAGATCTAATTCTAGATCAATATATTTACGTGTATAATTAACTATATAGAATATTACTATTAGTTATTATTAGTAGTATTAGTAGATGATTAGTAGATCTAAAGCCTTAATTAAAGTCTAAGTCTAACACTAAAACTAGACTAGACTGACTTGACTAGGTCTAGATCTAGTCCTAAGGGCTAAGCTAAGAGTTGTTAATTTGAATTAATTAGTGGAAAAAAAATGCTGAATTAAGTTAAATATATAATTTAAAGATATTAGTTTATTAGTTAAATAGCTTTTTTAATGAATTTGGTTTGATTTTAATACAACAAAACGAAAAATTTAACTCATCTCTTATAACAGTAAACAAGGAGCAGCCATCTTGCCAAGAGCGCGTAACTCAAGTAGTTGATAATCTAATGTGTAGATTCAGCCCAAATCTACTAATTACTTCTTCTTTTTCTTCATGTTCTCATTGTTATGTTGGAGCGTTCAGATGACTAGACCAATATATAAGATGAACAGCGCAGTGGTTTCCAAAATCAGGGAGCTCTCCATATAGTTTTCTTTCTATTGGGGTATTTGGGGCCAGTGTCTTATACGGGCCTCTAGGTAAAGAGAGCAGTTTTGGAGGACGTGGTCGGCATTCTCTGGTAATACTTCACATGGGCAGATTTCACTGGTTCCAATTTTGAGCTTACGGTACATGTGTTGTCGCATTCTGTTGTGTCCGGTCCTGAGTCGAAAGATTAGACGTTGGTCTTGTCGGGATAGCTTATAGTAAGCGTCATCTTACTTGTGATTTGGATGAGAGCTCGTCCATTTCTCATTTATCTTTTTTACAATTAATTTCTTCAATTCTTCTGGATAGAGAGTTTATTTGTGAGTTATTTCTCCCATTCCTGGCTAGTGTATCAGCCTTCTCATTTCCTTCTAGTTACTAGTTACTGATTTCGGTTAGATTTAGATGTAAATCTGATCTAGAATAGATTTAAATTTATAGATAGAACTAGAACAATATTTAAGTCAAGACTACAACTTGAATCTAGATATAGACCTAGAAGATCAAATATTCAGTAGCACTATATCTACATTCAAGATAAAGTTTTCCTATATAAGTCCGTACTAGAATTTAGACATAGTCTAGAATCCTTGTCCTTATTAAATTTTATTCTGTCCTTAGAAATTAATGTGTTAGAGACATATCGGGAAAATGTTTTGGCATGATTATAAATGACCCTTGTCATTGAATAAAAGATTAACCCCTTGTAGGCCACAATAGGACGAAATGTAGAAAAATAAAGAATTTTGTATTTAACATTTTCTTTTTATATTAATAAAAAAAATAATGGAATTTGCGGAGCAAAATAAAAGTGCTAATGAGGAACGGCGTAACGTGAGTTTTAATTAATTTTTTTATGTTTTAGAGGGACGGTTCCGCTTAATGCAGAACTGTAGGCTCATCTGTAAGTAGCACATCAAACTGCACCAGATCTAGTAGAAAAAACAACAAAGTTGGAATCCCTGAAAGCATATAATTTTGAGTAGGATGGTCAAAAATAAAATAATTTTGTGATGATCTCGTACTCTAAAAAATTAGATCTACCATAACAGCTTGTCTGAAAATAAATGACGTTTTTAAGACTCTGTATAGAAAGAGCTAAAAAAAAAACATGTTCTAATCAACACACGGGTACATCGCGCGCGTTTGAGGCGTACAATCCTTCTTTGTATCTTTAATTTTTTGAAACTACAGTGCAGGATGCGCAGACAGGATGCGCAGACAGGATGCGAAAAGACCTGTTTTGTAGTCGTCTTTCCTTTTGTATAGTCTCATGGATTTGTATCTAAAATTTGCGAAATAATAATTATGATACAAGAGTGCTCTTATTTTCAATATTCAATTACAAGATCTAGATCTAAAAATTAAATTAGCCTATATGTTACATAGCTTAGGGTGAAAAAAACCACACTACTTCTTATAAATATTTTACTAAACAACGCCTTGTTTCAGCTTCTTAAAAGTTTTTGTAAAAAAAAATGCGAATCTAACTAAAAGTTTTTGATAATGCGATGCAATAGTAACGCTGGCTGGTTCCATTAAATATTTAAGAGCTAAACATTAAGCTGAATGCATTTTCTTTCAAAGCAGTGTGTTTATTGTGTATATTTTGTATGCAAAGGTCCTTTAATGTGCCGTTTTTAGCGCTCATCATGCACAACTCACCTCGAGTTGGGATTCAAACTCTCGCCCCCTTGATAGGTAGCTAAAGCATTCTTTGCTACTCAGCCACACAATACTTAGTCCATGTCCGTGCTTACACACCCAAGGATCAGTTTGTGAACACATTAAATAAATTAAACTGGTAACATAACTCTTAGCAACTCTTAGGTTTTAAAACATTAACTTTTTTAAAACTTTAAGTTTTTAAAACATTATGTTCTTACAAAACTCAGTTCTTAAAATATTCATTCTTAAAACATTCAGTTCTTAAAATATTTAGTTCTTAAAATAGTCAGCTCTTAAAACATTCAGTTCTTAAAATATTCAGTTCTTAAAACATTCAAATACTGCAAATGTCAGAGAAGGTGAAGGGGAGATGATCAGGACTTGGCCAGATCAAGGGAGATCACGTCTTAACACTGGCTAGCGCTTGTTGAGGCGTTTGAGTTGAGTGGGCTCTTTGAAGTGACCCACCGCTCCCGAGAGGGGGCAGCAGGTGAAAATGTTACCTGGCATGGGGGAGGGGAGGTCCGGTCCACCTTCATCCCCAACCGGCGCCTTCGACATACGGTCCAGTGAATAGGAGGGGGGCAACAGATGTCCGCCAAGATAGGTAAAGGGAGTGTACTCTTGTCAAGAGTCTAGTGTGGCACGCGTCAAGATAGGGAAGGTAAAATGTGACATCAGTGCCAAAGGGGGTGGGGTTGGATTGGAGGGGGATGGTTGTGTTTTAGCGCTCGATGGGCTAAGTTAGGAAAATTAATAATTGGAATGTAAAATAAAATAATTAAAGCTTGGACCTGAGTGGTACCTTGTGTAACCTAAAACGGGTCATCACACAGTTCTTAAAACATTCAGCTCTTAAAACATCAAGTTTTTAAAACATTCAGTTCTTACAACATTCTGTTCTTAAAATAGTCAGTTCATAAAACATTCAGTTCTTAAACATTGTTTTTAAAACATTTATGCTTTTGAAAAAGAGTAAGATAAAATAATGTATTTGATATTAATTAGTCTTGTCTTCGAGTCCTAATATAAATGAGGAACGCAATATTTCTCCTTGGCTGCGCAACATAGCGTCGACTTATATATTTTGCCACATCTAGTGCAGAGATACCTATCGTCCGACAGTGGTCGATTTCGAATTTCTTTTCGCCGTCGAAAAATATCTCTAAGCCCTTCCAAACCTTGTGATTCATTGGAACAGATGATGCAAAGCTCATTTGCTTACTTAGACTCATGATTAACTAACGCGGAAACTAAAGGGCGCCCTAAAAATCCCAAAATTTAAAATCCCAGTCTTCACCGAGATTTGAACCCGAGACCAACTTGCTTAGATGTCAAGCGTTTTATCACCATCCACTCCAGTTATTATATGTTATTGATGCAGTATAAAGTTGTACTAATTAGAAAATATATTTATTTTGTTATATATTTTATATTGTCTGTATATATATTTGGTATACAGGTCTGTCAGTGGTTGCTCCAATCTGTTTAGTTTCTGTGTGCAGTTTGACATTCTTGGGGTTAACTGTTGCAAGCATTCATAAAGTGAATAAGTTTCTGAGTGTACAGTCTTTAAGGATGGAGCAATACAGAAACTGTTTACTCTATGTGAAACTGTCTTCTGTAACTGGAGTCTACTGGATAGTGACCATTGTTGCAGAGCTAATTAACAGCGATATTCTGTGGTAAGTGATGTTATATGAAGTCTTCAGTACAGCTAACAACTAGAGTCACATCTTAACGTAGAGCTTATCACTCAATTTCAGATGTCCTATTTAGGAAATTGTGATTGTTGTAAATTGTTATATAATGATTGGCTGATGAGTTAAGTCTATGATAGCTGAACTTTATTAATGGGAGTAAAAGGCTTATTGTCACATGTATTTTAAGATATGTGACTGTGGCTCATCCCTCGCGTATGGATCTGATGTGCAGTAATGTGAATTGAATTTCAGATTACTTGAATTGAACACGACGACGATCTCTAAATTACACTGACTGTATTGAACAATAAATAATCAAACATAATGATATCCAGCCATATGTCGCTGACCATACAAAATTTGCAATAATATATAATCCAAGTATGAACACACTTTTCCCTTTAAGTACTTATGGAAACAGGAGTCCAATTAAATAACATTCAAGCAATAACTCTGAAGAAAATACTGCGTCCTCTCTGTATCAGGACTAAATAAATCTCACATTTCAATTCGTTTCTCTGAAAACTCAGAACTTTATCTCGTGCTTTGACACGAATCTTAAAATGCCACAAAGAGGTTACAACGAGGCTGTGACATTAATGAAAGTCAGTTAAGGTTTGATTATAATCGCCCCGGGTCCGCATACTGCTAGGCCACCTCTGACCTAACAACGACCTTTAACAATTATGTATATAACAGTTTCTACTCGTTTTTATTGCATTTCCCTATTTTTCTTGGTCTTTTCTACTTATAAAGTATCGTATGTTGAGAAATAAAAACGCGCTGATGCTAAGCAGAAACCTTTAGACCAACTAGATGAGTTAGATCAACCTGAATTCAAGAATTTAAATTTAAAGTACTGCATTTTAAGCATTCTTTCTTTTTTAAATACTTGATGACTAAATAAAAATAAAGAAGAGTTTATAATAATTTGGTATAAGCACTTTATTTTCAATGCCAACATTTTAGACTAAAAATGATATACACCGAAGCAATGTATAGGATCAATTAACGTTTGGTGGTCACGATCATTAGAAAAAAAAACTGTTATCAGCTTTTAACTCAATATCTAGTCAGATGGTTTCTTCTTAGTATTCGTGTTTGCCAAGATTACATCTATAGACATAATTCTCTTCATGGCTCAAGAGTTTGGACACCACGTAATGGAAAGATCACTCTTTTATTTTTGCAAGTCGACGGACTAGAGTTACCTTAAGTAACTTAAGAGGGAAAAAAAGAGGGGTGGGGGGAAACACTAAATAGCAGGACCGGACTTAACCATTGTGACCAAGACGTCATGAAAAGAAAACAAGTAATCTTCTCTGTATTTGCCCTTCACTAAATAACAGGGCCGGACTTAACCATTGTGGAGCCCTATGCGAAACGGATTTCGCAGGGCCAAGTTTGGGTAGGGGTACGGATAAATAGTGAAAATTAAGAGTTTGTATTAGAAAATAAATTCGTCTTTGCATTTTATTCATTCTTTACTACGTATAAACTTACTTTATGAGCCTTGCGTGAAGCGAAGCCATACAGTCTATCATAAAAATTCTATTTCCTACATAAATCACGCTCAATAGTAAGAATTACAAAATGTTTTAATCTATATACGAGAATTGTTGACCTCAAGTCATTCTTCATTAGTTTGAGGCGCGAGAAGCTTCTTTCACTAGATTTCACAATTATGGGTATTGCATAATGCCGTTTTTTTATCGCGCGTAGGATTGGCGTTTTCCATATTGAATGACACTCCAAAATGACAATTTTTGTGTATATATTTCAGGAGATTTGTATGAGTTTTCAAAAGATTTTTATAATTTCCGGATATTTCCAGGACTTTTTTGTATATTTTGCAATTTCAGGAGATTTCCAGGAGCTCCTGGTAAATTGACAGGAGGCCGCGGGGTCTGTTATAAGTTATAAAATGGTTTTATTTAATAATTTATACCCTTCAATAAGCGCGGGTCCTATGAAAGTGCGGGGCCCAATGCGTCACATAAGCTGTAGTGGCCTAAGGCCGGCCCTTCAAAATAGCGGCGTATCCTGCGGTCGACTAGTATTACTTATTATGCATAGTTTCTTTCACTTTTTATACAACAAAATATGAAACATCTTTCGTAAAAAAAGACATAGTATAATGCAGATGTAATGCCCATCTTTTTAAGGTTAGTCGTAATCAAACTCTACACAATTAAGAGTAAGGCTGAATTAGTGAGATTACAGGCGAATATAAATAATATTTAAAGAAATGTATATAATTAATTAATTAAATACTTGGTATTAAACTTTCACACATTGCCTTAAGCAGTTCTAGTCTTCTATACAAAGTAGGAAATCAATAATTCATTTTTTACTTGCCTGACGTTTTTATGGATTTTATAGAATGCTCTTTTTGACACTTACCCGGTGTTATGAAAATCATATTCTGTTGCGGTTGTCGTTCTTATGTTTACATGTGCTTGTAACTGGTCCGTGAGAATGTGTTCACGAAATGTGTGTTGTGTAGTCATTCAGTGTATTAAAGTCAGACTATACAGACATGGTTTTCGACTCTGTTATTATTATGTTCATAACAATTTAATCAGTGGCGTAGCTACCAATGTGCGGGTGGTGCGGGCCGCACAGGGCACCAAGTGGAGAGGGGCACCAAAATTCCCCCAGTGTGTATTAATTTCCTATTTCCCTGAGCTTTTCAGTAAAAACGACAAATTGTATGGACACGAACAAACATAAACTACTGTATTTTAAACATGAACTAACAATTTATTAACTAGTCATGTCGCTATTTTGTTTCATCTCCTTGACTATCTCTTCCATACAATGTAAGATATAGAACAGTTTCAATCTAATTTATTAGATTTATTTCGGACACACGGTACATGTGAGAATACTAATCAATGCTCTGTAATATAAAGAAGAAGAAGAAGATAGGCCAACCTTTTTTTTTACTTCATTGTTTAGTCCATTGGTTTAATTTAGATATTGAGTTTACAAATATATTTCTAAACTCTAGCTCTCAATAACTGTCTTAGTTTATTCATTTCTTTATGATTCTTTATAGTTTAATTTTGGAAATAATTCTATTGTAATGTCAATATTTTTAAATAAGCTAACCTTTGTTTTCTACGAGTTTTTTTTTTAACTAACTAGTTAATTTTAATACTATAACGTAAAGAAAATGATGAACAGTGCTCAAGACTGACTAATTTGGCTGGCGCCTCAAAACCCTTTTAAGCTCAGACGGAGAAATCGGCATCTCTGGTTCTGTCCGGTCTGGGTAGACTATAAGGGCCCCATACCCAGATCTATCGGGGTCCCTCATTACCGACCCATCGGTATAACAGAAAATGGCATCTGATGGGTAGGACTTTAGTGTAGCTGATGCCAAGTTTTGGAGTATGGCAGGTGTTAATCGCCTCTTGGTGGCTCCCTCTTGCCCTATAAGGGACATGCTTATTTGTGGGGCCGGCATTCTCCTCCACGGAGGGCAAGTACTAATTATTCTAATTGGGATTCTGTCAGTGGAGAGCCCAGCTGATTTTGACAAATTGGCCGCAATGTGGATGAACGATCGCATTTTTATGTGGTTCCTCTCTCTCCACTGTCGCACTAATATTGAGGTGGGTAGCCTAGAGTCGCCCCTTTTATAGCGCTCATATGCTGTATGTACCGCCCTCTCCCTCCTTAAATGTAAAGGGGCCACGTTTGTTAAGATTTCAGCAGCGTTTGTTGGGCTTGTCCGAAAGGGGCCACAAATGAACCTTAGTGCCTGTGATTGTACTCGGTCGAGTGATTCGAGAGCAGTTTTACTAGCATATACTTGAACTGTATAGCTGTACTCAATTTGTGATCTGACTGCCCCTAAGTACAATGTGCGTAGCATGTAAGCTTTGGCAACCCACTTTGTGCTGGCCAGCTTTCTTAGTAACGCTAACTTCTCCGAGGCTTTTCTTTCAACGTCCTGGACGTGCTATGGAGCATTGACAGTTTTCTATCCAGGGTTACCCCTAGATATTTTGTCGTGTTTTCACGTTGAAGCTCGAATGGAGCCTTAATGTCGATCCCTAGGCTGAACAGGGACCAGGTCGTTTTGGCAACGTTTATCCGAATCTGTAATTTGTCGCAATACGAGGAGATGGTTTGGAGGTTTGCTTGTAATGCCGCCTGTATTTGGTCGACTTTCTTACCGGTTGACCAGAGGACAATGTTATCCACATAAAGCAGTTTCTTTGACCCCAGTGAGGTGCGTTTCTTAAATTTCTTAAGTCTAAAGAAGCATCGAGACAATTTCAAGTCACATCATTGCCAGAGTCCACCGACTATAGGCGAGCTGTTATTGGGTATGAATTAACTGAACAATTAAAAGCAACTAAGCAAGATGAGACGGTTATCATTGAATCCAGAAAAAAATGATGAGGCCGAAATCCTGAAAAGAAGAAAATACTTCAATACCGCAGGTTCTAGAGACTAAAGGACAGCACACAAGCATGTCTTTAGTACACTCCTCAAAAATTCATACTGAGGAAGCTGAACCATCAGACAGTGTTAACAATACAAAAAGCAGGATAATAAACTCTAGACTGAACGACATTGGAGATTGGCCTCATGTCACAGATAATATTCGCATACACCTTGTCACTCAAGGATCTGAAACAGTTCAGCGTATGGACAGTCAATTCAGAGAGGCGTATAGACATCAAGAATCAGCAAAAGGAAAGGCTAGAAAGCTTTCAAAGGCTTGGTTTTTCCGGCTAATGTCAAACGGCGAGAAAGTTCTTAGAAAGTGGATGTGTTATTATGCTTCCCCTGCATACTCTTCTCAACAAGATCAAGTACCAAATCTTCATTTAAATCCAAAGATGGATTTAATGAGTGGTGGAGGTTATCCCCGAAAATAGAAAAACATGAGACCAGCAGAGCTCACATTCAGTCATCGCTTGCTTGGAGGGAACTTGAAGTTTGCCTGAGAGTAGGGAACAATATTGACAACAAGGCCCAAGATTTGATTATACAAGAGACAAAAACCTGGAGAGTTAGTAAAATTACTATCAAAGTACGATCCACTCTTGAGGGAGCATGTGCTTCGAACTAAGCTTTGTTCCAGACCGAATACATGCATGTCTCCACAAATACAAAATGAATTTATTACAATATTGGGGGATCACGCTAAAAAACAAATCATACAGCAAGTAAAACAAGCCAAATATTTCTCTATTATTTTTGACAGTACACCTGACATCTCAAAGCTGGATAAAATTTCCCAAATTTTACGGTGTCATGGATAACGACGGGGTGCAGGTTCGTGAGTCTTTTGTTGACTTCATCGACACAAAGGACAAGCATGCTGCTGGAATCACTGAGATGATTCTAGAGAAATTGCGTTCGGATGGCTTAGACATACTGGACTGCAGGGGTCAAGGCTATGATAATGCTGCGGTCATGAAAGGTCATTGAGGTTATGAAAGAATTAACAATATTTGATTAATGAAAACATATTATTTTGAACAAAAATGTAAGGTTTTGCAACATTATTAATTAGTTAGTTGTTTTTTTTTTTTTTGGGGGGGGGGGGGGGCATCAAGATGAGGTACCGCACCAGGCATCATATACTCTAGCTACGCCACTGAATTTAATACTCTGAATCAAAACTGTGAAGTTGTAAGAATTTCGAAATGGATAGGATATTTCGGCCAGAGAAGTTTGACATCGAGCCCACAGTACCTCAAGCAGCAGAGCATTGGCAGCACTGGTATGAAACTTTGTATCAATAGTGTCACGGATGAATGTGTGTATAATCTATTTTTACACTCTGCGCGAATGACCGGAAGTGTGTTTGTTGTCAGAGAGTTGATCAGACAGAGTCCAGCTTGTGTGTGTGACATGCCGTAAAGTTTATTAAAGGTTCTGTGTTTGATCTAGTAGTTTCATTGTTTTATTTCGTTAACTACAGCTGAACCAGGGACACCTAGACGTATTGAGACCTAAGGTAGTTTTCACCGAGTTATAAGTAGATAGAGTTATATAATAGGAAAGCTGTGATAAATAGTATCAGTAGATTATCCTGATACTTAGAAACTACTGTTAAACTATATCTCTCCTATTGTATACCAAATGATAATTGATAAAGAGACATTTGATGAAGCTATCTAGACTCTAAACGGCATCTACATACAACCAAAGAATGAGATGTTTGCTAGGCAAGGTTAGCTACTTGCAAACAAGAGCAAGGTCAAACGATAGACGCCTACATGCAGAAATTATTAATTCTATCCCAAGATTGCAACTTCAAAGCGGTGACTGCTGAACAACATCGAGAAGAGGCTATTAGAGATTCGTTTATCAATAGACTAGTGTCCAACAGCATTCGAAAACGTCTACTTGAAATGACTGTTTTGAGTTTAAAGGAAGCCTTCGATGAGGCTCGCTTACTAGATAACTAGAACATGCTTATCAGCACTCATTACAATATGAATTATCACAGCCAGAAACAAAATGCGCGGCAACTACTCTCAAAAATTCTTTGGCCACACCCTCGCCAAATGTAACGATTCCTTAAAGTGCAAGCAATTCACACACACATGAAATAAATGATTTAGCTAGCAAGTGTTACTTTTGCGGCAGGGTTAAGCATCCCCCGCTCTCAATGCCCTGCAAGGGAAGTAACATGCACTCAGTGCTTCAAAAAGAGTCATTTTCAAAGAGTATGCAAATCGAAATCTTCAACAGTTTCGGCTATCGCTACTGTGCAGCCTTTGAATCTAAACAAATCTACGATACCGATTTTCATCAACAACGTACTATTGAAAGCCCTAGTATACACTGGGAGCTGTGAAAGCCCTAGTAGACACTGGGAGCTGTGAAAGCCCTAGTAGACACTGGGAGCTGTGAAAGCCCTAGTAGACACTTGGAGCTGTAAAAGTTATATTTCGATGCACATTGTTAAGAAGCACAAATGGCCGACATGTTCCTCGGGCAAAAGAATCTTAATGACTTCCACCCATCTATCGCGAATCACTCAAAGACATATCTACGCTAACATACGTCTCAAAAATGAACGATACAAAGGAGTTAAACTCTCTCTACTAGACAATTTGTGCTCCGACGTCATTCTTGGACTTGACTTTATAATAATAATATGGCTAGTCTTCGAGTCCGAAGATTAGTGATGAATGCAGTATTTCCCGTGGCTGCGCAGTTCTAGCTGTGACCTACATATTTTGACACATCCAGGGCAAGCATAACCATTGTCCGCAGGTTGTCGATTTAGATTTTCTTTTCGCGTCTGCGTTTGTCCTCGGCAACAGATTTTGTTTTGGTAATAGTGACGTATCTAGAGCAATCTAACGGTAGTCTGAGAGACATCAGTCGGTCTGATTGACCAACAGGGATATCTAGTAGTTTCTCAGCAAAAGATTGTTTACCATAAAGGCTACCCCCGATTGCCTATGCTCCTCAGGGCCTCTTTCGGACCAGTATAGAGTGTAGCCAGCCCCTCTTTCAGTCATCGACCCCTGGCTCGCCAAGAGTACCTCACTGAGGGCAGCTATGTCTAACTGAGCCAGCTCTAATGCCACCAGTGCAGACTTCCGTTCAGGGCATTCACTTTTCTTGCTGTCCTGCTGTGTGCGGACATTCCAGCAGGCGACTTTGAGAGGTATCTTTTTATCTACTCGTTGGGGACTAGTCATTTGTGGGCTAAGTACTGCATTGCCTCTAGCCTGCGCAGAGTATTTTTAAAGTGATAATTGGCTCCCGCAGACCAATACCTCTCTTTAAGCTAAATGCAGTTCAAAGTAGCACAGAAGTCTTAGACGGCTGTTAACCACAGATACCTGTAGGTGTTATATCTTAGTTTCCGTCTCCTTGACTCGCTGCCGACCAAAGCTATAGAGCCCAGTCTGCCCAATGGCCGAATTGCCGACTTGGTTCTACATTTAGATCTAAGTTTGCACCAAAATCGTTTTATTCCTTTTGATGGTCAGAAACCATCGTTGTGCCTGAGTACTCTCCATCTAGCGAGGGTAGAGGCTCCTAGCATATTTAATAATCTGTCACCAAACCCCAGTGTCTCGCAGATACTCAATTTCAGATATTAAGTTTATAGAGAAGAAAATTCAACAACTGATAAAGGATGAGATTTTTTAATTATCTGAGTTTCCCTAGTCACAATAAATGACAGACATAAGATAAGAATGGTTATAGATTACAGTCAAGCCATAAACCTGTTCCCTCTACTAGACGCCTACCCTATGACCAGAATTGATGAACTAGCAGAAAAGATTTCCTAGTACTCTGTATATAGTTTTTTAGACCTGAAAAGTGCATACCATCAGATTCCCATAAAAGAAGAGGAAAGGCAGTTCACAGCCTTCGAAGCATGTGGGAAACTGTATCAATTCCGTCGGATTCCGTTTGACGTTACGAATGGAGTCGCCTGTTTTCAGTGAACTATTGAAAAAAATCATCGAAAACGAACGATTCACTGACACTTTTGCTTATGTGGACAATGTGACCATCTGCGGTCAAGACCCTACATCGCTTTTTGACATTGCTCAAAAGTATGGAATTATTTTTAAAGAAACAAAAAGTGAAATGAGCACTACTAAAGTGAAATTGTTAGGATACGAGATTTCCAAAGGACAACTTAAGCCGGATCCTGAGAGAATTCTCGCTCTAGGGGAATTACCCGTACCAGTGAACATGCGTGAACAAAAACGAGTAGTGGGTCTTCTGGCTTACTACTCACAGTGGATACCTAACTTTTCAACAAAAATAAGCCTGTTAACAAGAAATCAACAATGTCCTGTCTCCGAAGAAGTCAAAAGAACATTTGAAAGTTGAAAAATGAGCTTAAAAAAACCGCTGTATATACTATGGATCCGATTCGCCCTTGAGACGGATGCTTCTGATATAGCCATTGCGGCTACTCTCAACCAAGATGGCCGGCCTTTGCTTTTTTCTCTCGCTCTTTAACAAAAAGTGAAAGACAAGCAGAACACTGTAGCTAATATATTTACCAGAAACTATCTATCTGCCCTCACTCGCAATGACCTTAAATTGCTGCATACTAGTCTTTGTCATCACTCACAATGACCTTAAATTGCTGCATACTTAGTCTTTGTCATCACTCACAATGACCTTAAATTGCTGCATACTTAGTCTTTGTCATCACTCACAATGACCTTAAATTGCTGCATACTAGTCTTTGTCATCACTCACAATGACCTTAAATTGCTGCATACTAGTCTTTGCCATCACTCGCAATGACCTTAAATTGCTGCACACTAGTCTTTGCCATCACTCGCAATGACCTTAAATTGCTGCATACTAATCTTTGCCATCACTCGCAATGACCTTAAATTGCTGCATACTAGTCTTTGCCATCACTCGCAATGACCTTAAATTGCTGCATACTAGTCTTTGCCATCACTCGCAATGACCTTAAATTGCTGCATACTAGTCTTTGCCATCACTCGCAATGACCTTAAATTGCTGCATACTAGTCTTTGCCACCACTCACAATGACCTTAAATTGCTGCATACTAGTCTTTGCCATCACTCGCAATGACCTTAAATTGCTGCACACTAGTCTTTGCCATCACTCGCAATGACCTTAAATTGCTGCACACTAGTCTTTGCCATCACTCGCAATGACCTTAAATTGCTGCATACTTAGTCTTTGTCATCACTCACAATGACCTTAAATTGCTGCACACTAGTCTTTGCCATCACTCGCAATTACCTTAAATTGCTGCACACTAGTCTTTGCCATCACTCGCAATGACCTTAAATTGCTGCACACTAGTCTTTGCCATCACTCGCAATGACCTTAAATTGCTGCATACTAGTCTTTGTCATCACTCACAATGACCTTAAATTGCTGCACACTAGTCTTTGCCACCACTCACAATGACCTTAAATTGCTGCATACTAGTCTTTGCCATCACTCGCAATGACCTTAAATTGCTGCACACTAGTCTTTGCCACCACTCACAATGACCTTAAATTGCTGCACACTAGTCTTTGCCATCACTCGCAATGACCTTAAATTGCTGCATACTAGTCTTTGCCACCACTCACAATGACCTTAAATTGCTGCACACTAGTCTTTGCCATCACTCGCAATGACCTTAAATTGCTGCATACTAGTCTTTGCCACCACTCACAATGACCTTAAATTGCTGCATACTAGTCTTTGTCATCACTCACAATGACCTTAAATTGCTGCATACTAGTCTTTGCCATCACTCGCAATGAACTTAAATTGCTGCATACTAGTCTTTATCATCACTCACAATGACCTTAAATTGCTGCACACTAGTCTTTGCCATCCGGGCGTTACTCGACTATTGCACTACGTAAGGACTAAAAATCTTCCATTTTCCTGTGATGACGTCAGAACTGTGATAGAACAAAGTCAAACTTGTGCATAGCTGAAGCCCCGTTTTTTTCGACAGCCGACATGAGAGCTGATTAAAGCGACTTAACCTTTTAGAGAATTAGTATGGATTTCAAGGGACCTCTCCCTTTTGTTTCAAGAAATAGATATCTACTTACCATTATAGATGAATTCTCTAGAATCCCAGTTGCATGTCCCGCTATGACTTCCTCTACTGTTGTTAAATGTCTCAATGAACTATTCGCCCTATTTGGATTTCCAGCGTACGTCCACACTGACAGGGGAACTTCGTTTATGTCTACAGAGGTGCAGCATTTCCTCCACGAGAGAGGAATTGAAACCAGTAGAACGACCCCTTATAGCCCGAGAGGAATCGGACAAATAGAGAGACTAAACGGGACTTTATGAAAAGCTCTCTCTTTGGCTATGCATTCTAAGGAACTGGACATAGCTAAATGGGAACTAGTACTAAATGATGCTCTGCAGTCCATCCGGTCATTACTATGCACTGCAACTAACAGGACACCACAGGAACGACTTCTTGGGTTCAACCGAAGAAGTGGTTCCGGAACATCTCTGCCAACATGGCTGACTAGTCCGGGTCCTGTTCTGCAGAAGAAGAACGTTAGATCATCTAAATATGATCCCATAACAGGGGAAGTTGAGTTGGTAACATGCAACCCTCAGTAGGCTGTAATCCGAACACCAAACGGTCGAGAGAAACTGTCTCATTACGAATGTTAGCCCCTAGGGAGGAACAAAAAGTTATAGAAAATGAGAATCAGAGTGGAATAGAGCTTGATACTGATTGCCCTGTCCAAAGCTCGCCTCCCAGGAATCTACCTACTGATTCTACGATGGCTGAAGAAACCACAAGCACCACCAAAGACATAGTAAGACAGTCGAAAACTCAAGCAGATGAAACTTCACTTAGATACAATCTTAGAATAAGGAGAACTTGGCCCAACTACAAAGAGTAAAAGCTCATCAGTTTACTAGAACTCTGAAGTTGACATTCAATTTGTCAATAATAGTCTCCAAAATGACATTTGTTTATTTTAGTATCTTAAATTTTGCTTTGTTACTTGACTTTAAAATGATATTTGATCATGTTATATTTTAATAAGCTATTTGATTTATCATGTTATATAAATATGTTACAGCATGTCATGCTATTCTACATTGTTTGTTTACTTGAATCTCTATTATTATTCTGCGCTTACTTAAATCTTTCATTGTTAATAATACTAGTAAGCACAATTTGAAATAGGGATGAATGTTATGAAAATTATATTTTATATCAGTTGTCGTTCTTATGTTTACATGTGCTTGTAACTCGTCCGTAAGAATGTGTTCACGAAATGTGTGTTGTGTAGTCATTCAGTGTATTAAAGCCAGACTTAGTGGACATGGTTTTCGACTCTCTTATCATTCTGTTCATAACACCCGGTAACATTTATACACCATCACCACCAGTTGTATCTGTCAGAAGAATGTTTTAACCTTTCTTTTATTAATCATTTGTTATTATTATTATTATTATTATATTTAAAATGTTTCAGGTTCGTCTCCAATTTGTTGAATGGTCTTCAAGGTGTTGCAATATTTGTCTCATACATGTGTAACAAAAACGTTTATCGACTGTATCTCTCCAAGTTCTTGTGTCAACAAACTTCATTACTGCAGCAAACTTTATCACTGCAGCAAACTTCATCACTGCAGCAAACTACATCACTGCAACAAACTACAATGACCAGTCAATAAAACTCAAAATCTGAACAATGTTATGTACTTTAAAAATGCCCATTTCATTATAACAATAGCAGGAAACTATAACAACTCAGTCTTTGAATCGGAATCAGGCTTGTATTGTATGTTACTTCATAGCGTGCAACAAAACATACAAAAACAAAACTTGAAAAAATAAAGTCTATCTTAGGTTAATAACCTTTATCAACTGCAATAGATCTCAGGATGGTTTAACTGCCTACCTGCTATAAAAACAAAATTAATTAATTGCTAATAATTGATTTACTAATCTAATTTGTCTTGTTTTTATAGATTCATGTGTTGTCATAAAACTTGAAGTGGGAGAAAGAGCATGTACAAGACGTAGTAAGGGGAAAATCTCCATATATATATAGAGCCACATTTCTGAATAAAAAGCATTTCTTTCTATTTTTCGGTACCAAACAAAAGAATTATCAATTAATAATTACCTTATTGGTTAAATGTTTTTATTGATTCATGCTTTAGCAGGTACGATAAATAATTGTGTAAAGTTTCAACTTGATCGAGATTGGGTGTACAAATTTCCCACACATACAGATAGACAGTAAGATGATATAAGCTTTGTAAAAATAAACAATGTGGGGTGGGGATTAATGCCATGTCTACAATGGCTCTGAATAATGTAAAATTCTATTGAGGCCACAGCCTAATACAATTGTGGGAGTGTGCCCAGTTCGTAACATGTTTTATATAGCCATTAAGGTTTGAAAGATGGTGAATCATCTCTGATCAATGGACATTTAGAAGATATCTTAGACTAAATTTAATGTTAAGGGAACTGGCCATGCTTCGAATTTTGGCCGTAACACATGCACGATATAAATTCTAATTGTTGTGGTCATTTTGAGTTTCTATAGTCCATAGTTTGACTTCGTCACAGCATAACCTTATCTATTCAACATAATCTCATCAACACAAGATAACCTTATCAACATTATCAACACAACATAAACTTATGAAACGGTAAGTGTAATAGGGCTGAATTTATTATTGGGATAAATTTTATTTTAAAAAAATGCATTTCTCTTAATGACTATAAACATTACTTGCTTTTATTCATGCTCATAGAAGTAGGTAACGCCTGCTTTAACTAATGGTTCCAACTGGTTAGGCAAATACATTCTTACTTTATATAATACATTACTTAGTGGGACTAGATTTATAGTCTAAGGGCAAGTATCAGTGGTTATACATGTATCATTGTTTAGACAGTTTCATTATAGAGTCTAGATGGACTATCTATGTTTAGACAGCTTCAATATAGAGTCTAGATGGACTATCTATGTTTAGACAGCTTCAGTATAGAGTCTAGATGGACTTGACATATGAGCTGATGGCGTTTCGGTTCTGACGATCAGCGTTTCTCTGGATAAGATTGTCGTAAGGATATTGAATGGAGGGCTTGGACAGGTCATCCAGCAAGTTCATCTGAAACCAAGGGAAAATAACAACGTATATACAAGTGATTTTTAAAAAAATGTATAATATCCCTTCTTCTCAAAGCTGACTGACTCTACGCAAAGCACAATCACCATCGACTTTCTGCACAAATATTTCTCTTGTGTTAATTTTTGTTTTTAGCACAATGGGTGATTTCCACGTTTTGTTCCTCCAAAATAAAATCATCCAATGAAATGAGGCAATTGAATTTAGGCACGTTAAGATTAGTTATTTCTGTCCTAAGTCTCATAGTTTTTCAATACTACTGTAATATTCTTCTTTGATTCCAGTTCTTTTTTATAACTTTTAGAAAGGCAATGATGTAGACTTACAGAAAGCAAAAGTTTATAAATAATATAACAAGACGATTTCCCAGCTAATAGGCAATATATACATTTATCTATTTATTTATCTGTCTTCTATATCTATCTATCTAGTTATTTATGTATCTATTTATCTAACTATCTATCTGTCGATGTATCCATCTATCTATCGATCGATAGATCCATCTGTTTATTTCTTTTTTAATGTATCACATATTTATGTATCTATTTTTCAATTTATTATTATTCAATTTATGTATTCACTGAATAAATATATATCGTCTTAGCTTCTATTTATCTACAGTTATTTAATATTTTTCTTTTTATCTATCTGGCTTCTTTCTGTCTATCAACCTATATATCTATCTATATATCCGTCTGTTGTCTATCTATTTGTCTGTCTATCTATATGCCTGTCTATCTATATGCCTGTCTATCTATTTGTCTGTCTATCTATTTGTCTGCCTGTCTGTCTATCTATTTTGTCTGCCTATCTATGTGTCTAATGTGTCAATTTTGTCTGTTTGTCTGCCTATCTATTTGTCTGCTGTTGAACTATTTGTCTCTCTGTAGTTGTCTATTTGTTTATCTGTTTGTCTATCAATTTTTATGTGTGTTTGTCAGTCTATTTGTCTGTCTGTCTATCTGTTTGTCTGTCAGTTTGTCTATCTATGTATCTGTCTATCTATATGTTTGTCTGCCTATCTATTTGTCTGTCTATCTATTTGTCTGTCTATATAATTGTCTGTCTGTCTATCTATCTATTTGTCTGTTTGTATATCTATTTGTCTGTCTGTCTATATATTTGTCTGTCTATCTATCTATTTGTCTGTCTGTTTTTTTGTTTGTTTGTCTGTCCGTTTATTTATTTGTAGATCTATGTGTCTGTCTAAATATTTGTTTGTCTGTCTATATATGTGTCTGTCTGTCTATCTATTTGTCTGTTTCGCTGTCTGTCCGTCTATGTATTTATTTGTCTGTGTGCCTGTCATTATATTTATCTGTCTTTTTGTCTATGTAATTGTCTGTCTATCTATTTGTCTATTTGTCTATCTATGTGTCTGTCATTCCATGAGTCTGTCTATCTATCTATTTGTCTGTCTATCTATTTGTCTCTCTGTCTCTATTTTCTGTCTGTCTATCTCAATGAGCTTGTTCGAATTACCTCCTCTTGTGACAAAGCCCAGCCACTGCCAGCCCCCAAATTGTCTTCAAGCTGCTCCAGAGTTCTGGCCCCTATGATAACAGAGGAGACCACATCTTTCTGCAGCAGCCAACGTAACGCTACCTGAGCAACACTGCGACCTGTTCGATTGGAAATTATGTGGCTAGCATAGAGTTATTCGCAGTATGGATGTTCATTTTAGCACAATGAATTCATTTATTCATAAATATACAACTATGGGTCACTCCTTAAAATATACATATTTTAGTTGCTATCATTTCATAGAAGTATCATTGAAGTGTGAGTGTAGAAGAAAAAAATGTTAAAATACTTTAATTTAAAAAAAAGGTTTATAAAGAGGGAACCGCACTAATACTGCCATACCTCTTTTCTACCAGATTTATCTCCCCATTTCTATCTAAAACAAATTAACACTAAATTAATTAACTAACATGTTCATTTTTGTATTGAGTCATGTGTTGTTATCTAGAATGAATACTTGTGTACAGTTTAATTGGAATGAGAATAAAAAGGAAGTGGTAAGAAAAAAACATGTCAAAGAAGACGGAGCGAGGTGTAAACTTTGGTTATACAAGTGGCAATGTTTGCAAAGAAAAATACTTATAATATTTTTAAAAACTTTTCTAAGAAAAGGAACGCATTTTAAACTATATCTCTTAATGTTGTACGATATATCTCCTTTTTCAATATGAAAAAAAAATATTATTTGATAGTTTGTTGGTTAATTTTTCGTTGTATATATGTTTTCTTAGGACCGATGAATAATTGGGCAAAGCTTCAAGTTGAACGGAGAAAGGGAAGTGGGGAAATAACGTACCAGAGACGGACAGACAGACAGACAAACAGAACGGGTAGATAAAAAAAAATATTTTATATTATTCATGTAATCAATAATAGAACTAGACTAAGAATAATATATCTGTGCCAATGGAAATATTTTTACTAATTGTTTTGTTTAGCGTAACGTTATCTTTCTAGCATGCTCAATGTGCTTTCTTTTGTCCACTCCCTAGTCTAGACCAGTTGGGGGGGGGGGGGGGAAGGACTGGGCATCTGGGAGAAGGTTTCCGTGAAGGCTGTTTAAAAACATTTTTTTTAAAATTTGTTTGACCTAAATTTTGGCCTTCCGCAAGCGCATAGTTCAGCCACTCAGCCAGCCATGTGCATAAGAAAATAGAAGATTTCATAGATATCTATTGTTAGTTTCAAATTCTTAGGCCACCACTTAATTCTCTACCTAAGTCTTGTCTCCCCTTTGCAAGCACTGTCTCTATTTAAAAAACAAAATTAATAAATTATGAATAGTGACTTATAATAGAATAATGAGTTGTTGTTGTTTTTTTTTATTAATTGATGTTTTGTTAAGGGCGATGAATAATTGTGCAAAGTTTCAACTTATCCAAGAAGGGGAAGTGGGATAAATAACGTATGCAAGATTTTAGACAGACAGAGTGAGTTGATATCAGTTTTGTAATTATACTGGATTCCATAAGGTTGTCATTGCCGAAAGTGGTAATGGATGTAAGCACTCCAATACCTATAAAATGCTTCGTATTGGCATGCTTCTCAAATAGCCTCTAACAACCAGTCCAACTCCTGGCCTTCAAGTGTGGCTCAGATATTGAGTCCGGCGGAACTGTTCTCACTAACAGGAGTAACTGGCGCCTTAACCAGTAAGCTTCGGGCAGGAGTGGCTCGTTAGCCATGGCTGGCTACCCACCTAAGAGAAGGAAAACTCTTAATTCAAATCTCTGTTGCCTTGCAGCTATACAAAATCATGGGAAAGGCTTCGGGAGTCATCCCTGAGGAAAAATCAGGAGCTGGCGACCCTAAGGCAGTTTGCAGCACTCAGTGCTACACTCTGGCAGAACCTGCGACGCCGCTGACCCCAAACTGTATAGGCACTGCCGTTCCTTTGGATACATCAGCTGCGTGGAGATGTGTGGGTGACATCGTTCCGACCACAGCTAATGTCCAGGCATTCATCTCATTTCCATGAGATGATCTATAGTCGCTTCGCGAATGAAGGAGGCCATAGAATTATACTGAGACTGATTTTTTCCTTCCTTGTATAAGTGACAAATGGAAATAAAATAAAAGAATATGTTTTAATGGGACAGAGTATGATTGAAATCTGTCAGATAATCTAGCTAATAGGGCAAAGTATGATTCAAATCTGATAATCTAGCTAATACGGCAGAGTATGATTGAAAATTAGATAATCTAGCTAATAGGGCACGGTATGATTCAAATCTGATAATGTAGCTAATATTACAGAGCGTGACTCAAATTGATCAGATAATCTAACTAATAGGGCAGAATATGATTCTAAGCTATCAGATAATCTAGCTTATAGGGCGGATAATGATTCTAATCTATAAGATAATCTAGCTTATAGGGCGGATAATGATTCTAATCTATAAGATAATCTAGCTAATAGGGCAAATGATGATTCTAATCGATCAGATAATCTAGCTAATAGGGTCAGAATATGATTCTAATGTATCAGATAATCTAGTTAATAGGTCAGAATATGATTATAATCTATCAGATAATCTAGAATCCTAAAATGATTTGCACTGACATATCTCTTAATACCATATTTCTGCCCAATGTTTTCTGCAGACTCAATTATATCAAATGTCCGATCACTTAAGCTTGACAGAACTGGCGCTGTTTGGTTCCTGGCTTTAGCGTTGGCCACCGACCATCCTAGTCGTCCCTCCGTTGGCTCTACGCCACGCTTGACCTTTCCTGTCAGCAGACCACTGGAGAAAAATATAATGACTAATTGAAAATTGTTATCTGTGTACTATTAAGTCAACTATGATTACAATAGAATAGCCTAGAGATATTGCAGTGTCTATCATAGCAAACGAACTGTATCTGTCCTAGAAAAAAACATTGCTGTGTCTGTCATAGCAAAAGAAAATTGCATTGTCATTCATATTCTACAAAAATTTAATAATCTCTAGCATACTATCTCATCTCTGCCTGTAGTTCTGTCTGGGGCATAGGCCATCAAACAGCTTCCTCCAGAAGCCTTGACATGGGCCACAACCAGCTTTTTTCAGGCGTCTAAGGCTTAGGCCACCAACCAGATTCCTACAGGCGTCTCGGTTCTGGAGATTCTCTCCAAATGTCCCAAAGTCTTCCCATCTGCTTGGCTTCTGCCTCCAAATCTGGCATACTATACACATGTTAAATAGATTGCTTGGTCATAAAGACCAGCTCACTCAGGATATGGCTTAAATTTTACCCCTGTGCCAAAAAAACCCAAATCCCATCAACGCTCATTTTCACGTGAAATCGCCTCTAGCATAACTCCAAAGAAAATGATATCACATAATACCAGCACCACTGGCGGATCCAGGGGGGGGGCGGTAGGGGCGATCGCCCCCCCCACTCGGCCGACCCCCCCCCCTAAGGGGGGGGGCCGACGTATTTTAGTATAGAAGTCACACAATTTGTATACGAATTTATTACTTATGTTAATAATATATACTAATTATTTATATTTCAAACTATTTTTAGATTATTTCGCCCCCCCTCTAGTATGTTGGCCGATTAGGTGGGGTCTGGAGGGGGCGATAGCATCAATCCGCCCCCCCCCCCAACCATAAACTTTTGAGTGGGGGGGGCGGTCCAATTTATTTGTAGAAATCACAGCCTGCCAAAAGAATCAATTAAATATCTATATGATTAAAACTTGTTATTGATATTTTAACCGATCTTTATATTATGTCGTTCCCCTGTTGTCCGATTGGTGTGTGTGTGGGGGGGGGGGGACGAAACCTCTACTGCCCTTCCCACCTAAACCCTTTGAGTGGGGTTGGGGCGGTCCTACTTTTATGGAGAAATCATAGTTTGTGAGCAAGATTAGTTGCATTGATATATAAATTTGATATTATGTCGCTCTCCTTCAGGTATCTTGGCAGATTCGGTGGGGTAAGGGGGGGGGGCGATTGCATGTACTGCCCTCCCCGCTCTAGCCCTCTGAGTGGGGGGGGGCGGTCATATTTTTATGGAGGAATCATAGTTTGTGAACAAAAATGATTGAATTTCTATATAATTGATATGTGAAACCATTTGTATATTATGTCGCACAACACTCTAATCTCAAATTTTATGATTAGTAAATATAAAAGGAAAAAGGTGGAAGGGGCGATACATGCCATCTCCTTTCCCTCCTCGGACAAAGCAATAATTTTTCTTTTTGTATTATAGTTAAGAAATTACAAAATGTAAAAAAAAAATCAGCCACTAATATAATTTATATATGCTATAAATTAAATTCTCGTATCGAGTGGTCCCACCCTTATTCTTTAATGCCAAATGCAATCATTAGCAGAAATTATAAAAAGGAGCGAGGATAAATCGTTTTCATTCTACCGTCCCTCCCATTTCCAGACAGAGTTTATGTAATTTCACATGAATTTATCATAATTATTTTAAGAAAGACTTTGATTTGGAAAAATTAAAATTCAAACAAAAATTTTCAGTATAAGAGTCACGATTGAGATGAGTAGCCTTTTTTCCAACCTTTACTCAATCTAATATTTTTCTATTTAAATTTGGGACTATAACTCACAATTTATGCTTGAATTTTATTGAATATTATTTATCGAATTTTTTTTCGGCGGTGATCCTCTAAGCCTTAATCTAAATATGTGGGGTATCTGATCTTTTCAAGGAACAAATCGGTTTTATTTGCAATGTATTAAGGGCGTATACATTCAAATTAGAATATTTTTCAAGTACAATATTATTCAAAAGGTCCTTTTTTAATAGGATGAATAATGAGCTTTAGGTAAGGAGAATGTGTTTCTTCAGCGAAGAATGCAAGAAAACGCTTTTAGCGTCGGGGCTTCGCCCCCCAAATCACTGATGAATAGTGAGCTATTCTGCAGTGAAAAATGCAAGAAAACGCTTTTTGGCGTCGGGGCTTCGCCCCGAACTCCACTGATTAATAATGAGCTGTAGATGTCAGGAGAATGCGTTTCTTCAGAGAAGAATGCATGAAAACGCTTTATGCGTCGGGGCTACGCCCCGAAACTCACTGATGAATAGTGAGCTGTAGATGTCAGGAGCAGGCGTTTCTGCAGTGAAAAATGCAAGAAAACGCTTTTTGGCGTCGGGGCTTCGCCCCGAACTCCACTGATTAATAATGAGCTGTAGATGTCAGGAGAATGCGTTTCTTCTGTGAAGAATGCATGAAAACGCTTTATGCGTCGGGGCTATGCCCCGAAACTCACTGATGAATAGTGAGATGTAGATGTCAGGAGCAGGCGTTTCTGCAGTGAAAAATGCAAGAAAACGCTTTTTGGCGTCGGGGCTTCGCCCCGAACTCCACTGATTAATAATGAGCTGTAGATGTCAGGAGAATGCGTTTCTTCTGTGAAGAATGCATGAAAACGCTTTATGCGTCGGGGCTACGCCCCGAAACTCACTGATGAATAGTGAGATGTAGATGTCAGGAGCAGGCGTTTCTGCAGTGAAAAATGCAAGAAAACGCTTTTTGGCGTCGGGGCTTCGCCCCGAACTCCACTGATGGATAAAGAGCTGTAGATGTCAGGAGAATGCGTTTCTTCAGTGAAGAATGCATGAAAATACTGAGAAATACTGCTTATTTATTCTTATATATACATACATATATATATATATATATATATATATATATATATATATATATATATATATATATCTGTGTGCTGTACGCACGTTTATGTATAGGGTTAGGGTTTACTGGGCGTTAGGGTTAGGGTTTGGAAAAAAATCGCCCCCCCCCCACTCCAAAGTTCTGGATCCGCTAGTGACCAGCACTAAGTTCTGTATAAAGGTGTTTGTGTTACCCTTTCAGTGGACTCCATGGCAACACGCCTATGCCTGCAGTCTTACAAACTTGAAATGGCTCAAACTCTGACTCTCTGCACACAAGACTGTATTGTTGCTGTTAGGACATTAGCATATTTTTTTAGTTTTTTAACAGTCACATAAAAAGACAAATAAAAAAAAAACATTTGTATTGCTGATGTGCATCTTCTGTTTTTCTGTCCTATCTTATAATCTACCTTATAATTCAAAATTTCCACTCACTCACTGAATGACTGGCTGATCAAGAGATATCTTAAACAGTCGCACGGATTCGCATAAAATTTCTTACACAGTTTCCCTTTACCGCCAAGGCTCTTGCTAGGAACTGGTTTAATAGATAGAAATTGACCACCGTAATTTGTAAAAACCGCAAACTTGCTATCAAACATTTGTGTTTTATTTCGGTATTTCTCCAAAAGGACGCTATCTATATATAAAGCATATAATGAAACAGCACACACATTTTTTGTTTGTTAAGCTTTTTTTTTTCTTATTCCGTAAGTCTACAATTTTTTTATATGTATGGCTTACGTCATTTCCGTTCCCTTTTAGATGCCGTCTAAAAAAATTTAAAATGCCCTAATAGCATCAAAAAGGTAGATCTAGAGTCTTTTTTCTTATGATTAAAGGATTAAAAAAAAGGTTAAAGCTATCAACTATCAACTGGCAGATTCAAAATCTGAAAAGATTAAAAGATGATAAAAAAGTTAAGAATTGTCTTTGTAAAAAAAAAAAAAAAGCCGAAACTTTGTATGGGACGGGGTTACATAAATATTGCGAAGCCAAAGAAATGTCAGGTATTGTACATAGGACTAACTTTGTGTGTGTGGGCGGGAGGTAGTTTGGAGTGGCAAGGATTGACGTTGTAAATAGGGTCTTTCCGAATCAAGTTAAAAGAAATTAAGATGTGCAGGTTGAAAAAAGTAACAAAAATACGGGTTCCAGAGAAAGAAAGAGAAAGGTCGTTAAATGTAATTGTAACAGATACACTAATTTAGAGGTTAAAAAGTAATAATGTTAGGGGGCTCGTTAAAATCTGGCAATTTTATTGAAATTTCACAAAAAAAAAAAGAAAAGGAGGGGATTAATAAAGAAATTCTAATACAGAAAATAAATCCTTAACTATTATAACTTGAAATGATTAGCAAAGACATCCGAAGGCTGTGTGTATTAGATTAGAAAGACATCCATTCTTTTTATTGACTAAAGTTGCATTTTCAAGCTGTGTAAATGAATATAATAATAACCTGTAAGCTAACTATCGGGTTCAGTCCGAGTCTCTCTGAGGTATCCACCAGTTTCTGGAGCTGCCACCCTGTAAAATTGCTGACACCAATGTAACGAACTTTACCAGCACGGACCAGGTCATCGAAAGTACGTAACGTTTCTTCAAGTCTTGTTCCGTCGTCAAAGGCATGCGCCTGAAGGTAAGAAAATGTATAGAATTCAACACATTTAGAAACATGACTTTCAGATGTATGCACACAATGTATTATAACAAAAAATCATTATAATATCACATTTAAAAAATCATTAAGCACATTTAATATATTAATTTGCCTGTTATGATTTAGTGAACAGACCAAAGATCAATAAAATATTCACATAGATAGATTTAGAAGGCAATGATAGATTTAAACATGATTTGTTTATGTGATTCAAATTTCACATCTTCTGTCATCAAGATCTGGAAGCCATTTTTATATAGATATTCACCTTTTATTAGATCTATATCAAACCAGAACAAAATAAGAATAATCTAATCAAATGAGCCATAAGCTATACAAAATATTTAATTTATCTATACCAAAAAGTAGAAAGTAAGGCGTATGTATGTATGTATGTATGTATGTATGTATGTATGTATGTATGTATGTGTGTATGTATGTATGTATGTATGTATGTGTGTGTGTGTGTGTGTATGTGTGTGTATGTATGTATGTATGCATGTATGCATGTATGCATGTATGTATGTATGTATGTATGTATGTATGTATGTACGCATAGAAATCAAAACCGTTGAACCAATCTTGATAAAACGTGGCATTAATGTTCCTTGGGTACTAACTGGGACCGTAGTGTATGTATTTTAGCCCTAAAACAAACTTAAGACCCTCAAAAATAAAAGGTGACCAAATCTATAAAAGTATTGTATCTTATAAATCTAGGCTATGTTTACCATGTTGATATGAGAAAATATCGAACGAATTTAGATCTAGATCTGATTTTATGAACTACACTTTGCACATGTAGTTTTTTACTTTGACACATGAAAATACATAATATAGTCGATTGATTTCTTTATTAAATAAAATTGAGCTTCAAATATGTGTTTCAAAAGCATTTTTACATAAATTCGTTCTTTATATATGCGCATTTAGAATTCCTGACGTACATTCTTACGTTAGACATTACCCGAGAGGCTACACATCTCTATATTCCTAGGTCTAAATTTCTAATACAACTCTAAGATGATAGAACTTCTCTTCGCAAAGATAGTTTTATACTTTAACACATAAACATACTAATTATAGTCCATTCATTTCATATTTTAATCAAATTAACATTCAAATTTAATTTGTTTTTCTAAAGCATTTTTAAATACATTCGTTTGCTATAGCTGCGATGCCGTGTTGACAGACATTTTAAAAGTTCCATTCATGTGTCGCGCAAACCTTACATGCGCAGTGAAAACACGCTGTGATTGGACATGCAAATGAGGCTCTAAATGGGTGATATTAAATATACTAACATAAAATAATTAATAAGCTTATTGAACCTTAAATTCAATCTGAAACTGATAGATCAAGAGTGTTTAGTGAAAGCCGATGTATTTTACTTAATTTAAACAATTGAATCTAAGTTTAATCTAGGTCAAAAACTATATTAGACTCTAGATCTAGATCTCAATATATATGCAAGCAAATCTTTTTGTAACAAAAATGGATTTAGGTCGATTAGCTATTTAATAGCACTATTCATACTATTTTACATTCACGCATTCGCTTTACTTATAACATTTTTATTTTGTTTAATTGTTTCTAACTATTATTATAGCTTTTATATAGCGCTACGTTCATGCGTATAGAATGCTCAGGGCGCTATGGTCCAATCACATTAGTTTCCGTGCTGCCTTTAGGTGCTCAGTAAACACAGCGCAACTCGAGTCGGGTGTCGAGCCTTGAGCCCCCTTCATATGTAGCCAAGCCAAGTTCAAGCGTACTTAGCCTCTCGACCACGCTTTCCACAAACTATTCTAATGTACTATATCAGTGACATGCATATTGAGAGCCGCGGGCCGCGGGTAACATATGGCTAGTATTCAATAAAGTTCGAATTCTCCTTTAAAATCAAATTCAAACTGTTCATCTGGTCATAAAGAGCTAAGAAGGTGTTCAGGGGGGTAAATACCCCCCTGCTACCGACATTTTGGCATAACTAAAACTGATATCTTTTTGCATTGTACCGATGGATGATGGTTTAAAAAAAAAATCATTTGAAATAAGGTCTGTTTGGGACTTTGGGTATTCCTGTATTGACATTAGGCATTAAAATAAACTCATAAATATTACGAATGAAACTAGAGACAGTTTTTCGTTATGTTACGTAGCCACTAGCTAGGTTCAATTGAAGGTGGGAATAATATTAAGGGAGAATCTAGGACTACGAAATGAAGTGGTGGCAACCTTTTTAAATCTTACCTGGAAGATCCTTACCCCCCTCTCTTTCTCTCTCTCTCTCTCTCTTTCTCTCTCTCCCGATTAGCCAACGCCACTATCACATACGCATATTGTTCACTGCCAATGTGGTGAAACAGTCAAACATGTACCGCTCCCTCTAATTCATTTGAAAATTAAGTTCCTATATTTCTTAATCTGCTGTAGTCTTGCTCTACATGGGGGTGGAGGTGCACCATAATATATTTAATCAATCTCGGATTCAAATCTCGGTGAAGACTTGTATTTCGAATTTCAAGACAACCCTGAGTCAACCACATGGAATAGGTTGCCTGAATGAGCCAGGAAAACCAACGACTTGGCAGAGTTTAAATCATAGATTAACGTGCATGACTAAATTTCCCTAGACAGGCGTAGGACGAAATCATCTTCTTTTTTTAAAGTAATGTCTGTATTTTATAAGATAAGAACTTTCATTGTTATCTGACATTAGTTGGGAAAAGTAAAGGTCGTTAGTCATTGTGCTTGGCTTGCCAACCGTCGGTCAAAGAAATAGATGACCTTTACATGAGATCCTAAGGTCTGAAAGGGATACTTTTTATTTTTACATCACACGTGTAATATCCCTACAAATGATATCCGCTTGCCGACCGAAAGAGTAAGGAAGATGAAGGAAAGAGGAGAGTCCATTTATTGATCAGTGAGCATAGTGAAAAACTCTCAAACAAAAACATTTCAATTTAATATCAACACATATACACGCTAATGCACGCACACACACACACACACACACACACACATACACACAAAACAAATCGCTTACTTGATAGAGATCCACGTAGTCTGTTCGGAGGCGTCCTAAACTGGCGTCAATGCTGGATGTTATATGTTTTCTGCTCAGTCCCACATTGTTTGGGTTGTTTTCTACGCCCATGTTGGATCGAACTTTGGTGGCGATGATAAAATTGTCTCTCGTTTGCCTGAAGAGGATAAAAAAAAACGTCTCCAAAATGTTCGCGGAACAAAAACAGTTGACCTTCACTCCATGATCTTTCTTCTATTCCCTGCTGTGTAAGACAATGTAACACAGAACACCTGTGAGTACCTGTCCATTCCTCGTCTTAGTCGCCAGACTGTTCGAACTAAGCTGAAGATTATTATTCACACATTTAGTTATCTCATCTTGTCGAATACAGACTACTTCCTCCACGGATGGTCAATGAAGTCACAAGGCAATAGAGTGATGTAGCATCTTCCTTTGTAATAACGTCTTCATTTGTCTTCGATATAGTCTTTCTAAATAATTACATCATTACATATTCCTTTTTACGTACATTTAAAAATGTCAATTGTGTGCCTACGACTATTCCCTCAACAGAGCAAGTGTGACAGTCTATGAAAAGCCTTTTCCCAAAGACAGACGAGCTATTTGATATTTTGAGGCGTTACGTCTCACCACAAGCCATAATTTTCAGGTTGTTACGTGACACAGATAGTAAAGTATTTTGTATTTGTAAAACTAAATGATGAACTTGTTTATTTTTTACAAAACTCTGTCTGGTTTCTACACGTTGTTTCTCACAAACTCATTCTCGAATCAAGCTGAAACGTTAAACCATTACTTACTGTATCTATCAAAACATGAATTTAAAAAAAAATAAATATTAATATTTTTTTTTATATCGAAGGGAAATAACGTCTACATAATAAAGAGCTATGGTTGTAAGTGTGGAGTTATTTCTCTTAGATGAGCCTTCCTCTTTAAAGATTTTAAAATATTTTGCGTGTTCTATTCTGCTAAATCTGTTTTTTAATTTGATGTCTACTTATTACATTAAGCTATTCGATTAAGCCAGTTAAAGGTATTTACTCCTACACAAATGTTTCAACTCCGAAAATATAGCAAGGCTTATGTTTTTAGCAGTAACTATAATTTAAAGAATTTCATTTTGGTCTCAAATGTGTATCCCGGGCCTTAAGTAAGGGATCTCCAGCTCTCTCTCGTTCTGTAGACGCGCATGCATCCAATTGCTCTCTTCTAGGAAGGACTTAGACTTAAACGGCTAAAAGAGAATCTCAATTCTACCAACGGCGGACAATGGTTATGTATGCACTGGATGTGGCAAAACATGTAGGTCACAGCTGGGGCTGCGTAGTCACGTTTATTTCTGCACTCCTCATTAATATTTGGACTCGAATACAAACCTTATAATAATTTTTAAAAGTTTTGTAAGCTAAGATCAACTACTCTCTGTTGCACATACACACACACACTGCAAGGCTCCTTCCATTTTGAGCTGTTACATATCAAAGTAACAAAATGAAGCTTCTCAGAAAACTTTGGTCGATAAAATTATCTGAAAGGAATGTAATAGCTGTGAAGAAAAATTCTAACCTTTCCAGCCATTTCCCGAGAATGTTCTCTGATGTACCCCGGCCATACACGTTGGCTGTGTCAAAAAAGTTACCTCCCCTTTCAACAAAACGGTTGATGATCTGATGCGATAAATCCTCGTCACTTTGTCCAATTCTTCCTGTCTGAAATTCAATTTTCAAGCGCTTTATATCTTCTTAAACGTAAGCACAAATATAAATTAGAGTAATAAATAACGTTATAAATTATATTTCAGGAAGCAGAAATGTGTATCTATGTGTATCTATGTGTATCTATGTGTATCTATGTGTATCTATGTGTATCTTTCACGCCCTACGTCGTGTACAAGCAGACATAGAATCATGGTCTACATTGCAGAGATTTCTATTAACAAAGAGCAATTGAAGAAATCCTTTCATTTCGAAGTAGATCCTCGACCACTTTACTCGTTTTTATCAAACTATAAACCACGTGATACTAAATAAAAGCTATTGGGCAGGTAGACATCTTAATAAATTGAAAATGTATAGGCTTCTGTCTGAGCAGTTTAGGGCATGAATAGAAATTAGCTAAACCTTATTAGTACTACAAAGTGTGATACATTAAGCGTGACCCATGCCAATAATATTTTTACATTGAAATAAAACAAAAAACTTTTTTTTTCAGTAATATCTCCATTATATAACTTCAAATGTAATAAAATATTTTTAAAATATTTATCTCAAGCCGGGTATCGAACTCTTGATCTTAACACGGTCGGCTAGTAAACGTACGATGTTACCAATTTGACCTAACGTCGATTCAGACTTGTGCTATCATTTATTGGTATTTTTAATAAGTCGACATTATTTAGAACTCTTAAGATCTAGTCTAATGATCTTATTACTTTATTACATTCTTGAATCACTAATGCCTTACATTCGGAAATTCCCGAACGCGATAGTTCTTTCACAAAAGCGTCATTCTTTTCTTGATCTAAGTCTAGTACTTAAGTCAAATTTACATTTTTTTTTTTACTAAGAAAAATTATAATTGTCAAAGTTTTCCCCATGTGGCCAATTATTTTCCCAGTGGTATGCTTCAACTGTTAAATTTCTAGAAAAATAATTAGAGCCGTTTTTAAGATCAGTACTTGAATAGAAGTTTGTAAAAAAAAAAAGACCATTTAAGTTCTTTAACTACAAAGCTACAACTGCAAAATAATACGAACAACAGTGAAAATGCTACCTGAGATTCTCCAAATGTCATGGTACCCAAGCATAAGTTAGAAACTTTTAGCCCGGACTGACCAAGGAACACACTTGGCAGCTTGTTGTCCGAAGATACTTCAGTTGTCATGGTTACAGGTAGACGCTTGATAATTTTTCACGCGTAAAAACTGAAATTTTCGAATGAGTAAATTGGTTCATGGAGTTTCATACTTTGGAATATATATAGAGTGTACATTGAAACATCTTAAACAATGTACATTAAAATGTGGCAAGTATTTAAGCCTCTATATGCAAAGGAACAACAAGAAAAATATTTTTAAAATCCTTGAAAAAAAAAAACGTATCTGAAGGCAAATAATTCCGCCCTTAAAAATTTATCTACTATTAATGTAGAAGTTATTTCCCTTATTCTATATCAAAATAATTAATTACCAATAATTAGGTATATTATAAAATGTATTCATGTTTTGTTAGGTCAATAATAATTGTTCAAAGTACCAACTTGATCGGAGAAATAGCGTTAACAGTTATTTAAGAGGACTAAACCCAATATATTGTTGTAACCCTGCCTTGCACCAGTGCTTGAGGTGCGCACTAGTGCACTAGTGAACCTAAACAGGAAGACACTAGGATAGAGAGAATAACAGTGCATCAGGGATTGTGAAGAGTCTGAATGTTTGGAGAATAAGAAGCCATCTTTTGTGCTGCCTGAAGGTTGTAGTAGGGACCTGGAGCGAAGCGGGGAAGGCTGTCGTTAGTCCACATTTGGGTTATGTAGCAAAGGACTGGTATACTTAGTAATAAGACTCTGAGGAAGTTGAAGGATGTTATGTGTTTGCCCTAGTGAATAAACACCTGTATTTATTTCCTGTTAAACTGTGTTGAGTTGCCTGCCTTTTCGTTGAGTGCCTAACCTAGAGTTGCAACAATATTAAGCCATATCTGTCAATACTGAAGAATTAGTTTTCATTGTTGGTATCAAACAAAATTGATAATAATCAGTAATTTATTGACTAATTGGTTCATTTTTTAATTATTGATTCATATCTTGTCTAGGTCAATGAAAAAGTGTGCGAAGTTTCAACTTGTTCCGATAATGGATGTGGGAATAATAACGTGCACACACCTTTTACCAGACAGACAGACAGAGTGAGTTGATAAAAGCTTTATACAAAAGTGACGTTTTTTGTTAGCACTATGTCCTGGCATGAAGCAAATTATGTTCAATTGTTCCAGGGCCGGCCTTAGGTAATGGAGGCCCTTGACGAAGCGAATTAATAGGTCCCTAATTAAATAGTAAAATATAAATACCAAAAAAATAAAATGACGCCATGATTTAAATGTTCTTGCATCTAGATCTAAATTAACAAATTTAAAAAATTCATAATCATATTCACATAAAGCGTGATTCTGGTTGCGTTCCATATAGCATATTGACTCACAGTAGAGAGAGCAAGACTAGTAGAAGTATTTTGCTACTTTTGAAATTCGATCCAAATTTCGCAATTTTATTTCTCTAAAACAAATTGTTAGTCCAGTGCGAGGCCCCACCAATCGGATGCCCTAAGCCTCGTTTGCTACACCCAGATACCTTACACTATTGTAAAAAAAAAAGTAAAGTTCCTCTTTCAAACTTCAGATATATAGCGCAGACGATTTAAAGGTCAGAGTTGTATGCGGCCCTCAGTTAACGAGGGTGTCATGTGGCCATCACAACGACCAACCATATTTAATTTCCCCAACTAATGGCAGGTTCCCATTAGAGCTGGATGGACTCATTAGTTGTCCTAAGCACATGGAAAATAATAACTGGTTAATTTTTCGTATTATTTTCGTCCTCTGCAAGTGGGTGAATAAGTGATAGATAAATGAATCAATCATATTGTGCGCCTGTGAATATACTATACATTATATCAAATGATACATTAGAAATTAGCTTTGAAGTTTGTTTTTTAACGAACGTTTGTTCATATTTATTACAAGCACACCAACATATATAGATATATATTAGAACGTAATGCACTATATTGCTTACCTCGCTCTACCTGTCAGTCTACTAAGCAGGCACATTAATGTGCTAACCACCAAGCCATTAAGATATATCACGCTGATAACGAGATAATTACTTAGCGGATGACCTTTCCTAAGACGTTTTTCGTGTCGCCTTGAGATAATTGAATGGCTGAAGTGTAGCTATCACTGCACGCAGAAGTTACATAGAATTGAAGTGTCTACAAGATGACACGTATGTCTTAAGTCTAGCATAAACTCAAGAACTTTGTAACATAATAAATTCATGAAATTGTTGTTTTTTTCTAGCCTTCATGCATTTATTCAGAATAGTGATTGTTTCCTAGTCCAGGCCTCCTGCTGCACAGTATTGGATGGCCGCAGACAGGTTTGATCCTGGAATCCTCAGTATGACACCCAGTAGAGCAAACCACACGACCAGGCAGACGTGTTGGAAGAGAGAGAAAATTTTGGGACAAATTAATCAAAACAGTTGTTTGTTTTTAGAAGAATAACACAACAGAAACTTTTAGGTACCTCAGACTACAGTCAATAAAAAGGGAATCACTAGTTTCCTTCAGTTACATTGCTTTGATATAGACTCAATATAGAGCATACACATACATATATATATCTACAAGAGCATCTTTTGTGCTTATAGCATGCTCAGTGTATGCTATGGTTCAATTTCTTTTGTGGACTATTGGGGAGTAAGGTATCTGGGTGTAGGTTTCCTAGCTGATTTTAAGCGCTCAGAAAACACAACTCTGCTATGAGTAGGGATTCAAACTAGGTGTCCCTGGGTTCAGCTGTAATTACATCAAACATTTAACAACTCGATCAAAACACAGAAACTTTATTAAACTTCATGGCACATATCACACGCTGGCCTCTCTCTCTCTCTTATCTACAAACTAGCATACTTCCGGTTATTCGTGCATACATTCCATCTGTTATAGGTCTATATCTAAATGAATGATACTCACATACAGACATTCATCAGTGACAGGTATAATTTATAGAGACGTATATTTCTACGCTTTCTGGAAAACCGGTTTAATTCCTGGTATTCCTCAAAATAAAAACAAACAAAAAAAATGTGTTTTTTTAAAAGTTTATGGTCTATAAAACACTAACATTGATTTTAAAAACCACATTCACAAAAAAGCTGAGTTATTAGCTTACTATATCCAATAAAAAAGGTACACATTTATTTAACATTCACTTATGCATATTGGTTTTCTTTCTTGTATTTGTATTATGTCGCACATTGTAGACCAAAGTTTGATGTTATATAGTCAAGTGAGTGTCAAGCAGTCTAGGCAGGTGTTAACTTGAATTGCTGGTTCACATTAAAAAAAAATCATTCTTCTGTGTTGTCTTTTTATTTTGTTTTATTTGTTTGAATCCCAAATATTTATTTCAGTGATCTATTTAACGAAATAAAAATGAAACCACTTCATAAATATTTATTTCAGTGATCTATTTAACGAAATAAAAATGAAACCACTTTATAAATATTTATTTCAGTGATCTATTTAACGAAATAAAAATGAAACCACTTCATAAATATTTATTTCAGTGATCTATTTAACGAAATAAAATGAAACCACTTCATAAATATTTATTTCAGTGATCTATTTAACGAAATAAAAATGAAACCACTTCATAAATATTTATTTCAGTGATCTATTTAACGAAATAAAAATGAAACCACTTCATAAATATTTATTTCAGTGATCTATTTAACGAAATAAAAATGAAACCACTTCCTAAATATTTATTTCAGTGATCTATTTAACGAAATAAAATGAAACCACTTCATAAATATTTATTTCAGTGATCTATTTAACGAAAAAAAAATGAAACCACTTCATAAATATTTATTTCAGTGATCTATTTAACGAAATAAAAATTAAACCACTTCCTAAATATTTATTTCAGTGATCTATTTAACGAAATAAAATGAAACCACTTCATAAATATTTATTTCATTGATCTATTTAACGAAATAAAAATGAAACCACTTCATAAATATTTATTTCAGTGATCTATTTAACGAAATAAAAATGAAACCACTTCCTAAATATTTATTTCAGAAATCTATTTAACGAAATAAAAATGAAACCACTTCATTAGCTTTTCAGTGATTTATTTAACAAAAAAAATGAAACCACTTCCTAAATATTTATTTCAGTGATTGATTTAACAATTAAAAAAAAAGGAAACCACTTTCTATTTAAATGATGTAAAGCTGAAAATATGACTGAATTTTTTTTTATAAATCTTATATCCACTCACTCTGTCTGTCTGTGTGGCAATAAGTATGTACACGTTATTTCTCCCTCACGAATATGAACACACACACATATATATATATATATATATATATATATATATATATATATATATATATATATATATATATATATATATATATATATATTATATATATATATGTATATATATATATATATATACATATGTATATACATATGGGCCTCCTTCAGTCGTAGAACGACTATGGTTCATCTTGAACACTTTTACTTGTGACTGTGGATCCCTAATTTGGAGAGACACTCCCGTCCACATATACCGCAGGTCAAGGTGGCTATCGCTTTGGTGGTTAGCGGAGCTGGCCATTTTCCGTGTGGCACTCTTTTTTTTTTTAGAGCTTCTTCTTCTTCTTCATTCTCATTATTATGTTGGAGCGTTCAGATGACTAGACCAATATACAAGATGAACTATTGGAGCGTTCAGATGACTAGACCAGTATATGAGATGAACTGCGTAGTGGTTTCCAAATCAGAGAACTTTCTTTCTATAGGGGTGCTTTGGGGCCAGTGTCTTGTACTGGCTTCTTAGTAAAGAGAGCAGTTTTTGAGGACATGGTCAGCATTCTCTGGTTACACTAAACATGGGCAGATTTCACTGGTTCCAGAGCTGAGGCCCATATTTTTTCTTGGTCACCGACTCTCTCCATCTAGTGCGATCTAGGGCTGTCTTTCCAATGGTCAGTATCAATGTTCACTGATTTTAGGTCCGGTTTAATTACATTCACGTAACGAAGGTGAGGGCGATCTGTTTTTCTTGAGCCAAACGCGAGTTGCCCGTAAATAATGGATTGTCCTCCATCGGGCGAACATGTTCGAGCCAGCGCAAGCGGCGTTGTCTGAGGACTGAAAAGATGCTGGATATCAGAATTGCGCACTTCCTCTTGTCATATGATTTTCAAGAGCCTTCGGAGGCAGCACAAGAGAAATGACATTTCTGTCTTGCTTTGTGTAGGTAGTCCACGACTCATTGCGTAAAAAGGACGCATGCATAATATATCTGTATAAAATGTATTTAATTGTGATTTTATTTTTCCTTTTTTTAACGCCATATTGTTCTTCTTTCACTATTATGTATTTTATTTTAACAGCATATATTTCTTTATGTCTTTATATTTTAAATAAGGCTTGTTATGGACTATGTGTGTGTTTCTTTAGTGACTGCGGAAAGAGGTTAGCTACACAGTGTGAATAATGCAAGATAAGCGCATTGTCGTCAGAGGTCTTGGGTAGGACAGACGATTCCAGAACGCCAGACAGAAAAGACGTGTTTTTCTAATGAGTTCGATTTTCTTCAGAGTACCATTTTATACTATTACTAATGTCTACTACATCTAGTTCATTTTATCTAAATTGTAAAGTTTATTTTGTGTAAATTGTAATAATTTTTTTATAATATTGTTCACAAGGAAGTTATTCAAGTTATTTCAAATATTTTACAAGTTAAAAGAAAAATATAATACAGCGATTTAGTTGTCTACCAGCAGTTTGGTGCTACAAGTCAACGACCGTCCACAACAAGGTAACTCCATGAACTTGAGTCGGCTTGTCATCTGTCTCTTCGTCTCTTGATAAAAGACAAACGAGAGAATTATCGAATGACTGTATTGTCTGTAAGTGTTTTCCCCCAACTTTGTTTTGTTTTTTTTACTTAGCAACAGATGAGTCGACACTTTTCTATGTTGAAATGAAGGGGAAAAAAACTGGAACTCTCCGAGTCAATTGAACCAGTATTAAGACATGCCTTGCTTCTAAAAATTAAGGAATTAACTCTAGTTTTTGTGTGTGTATTGTCACACTAACTCACCTTATTGTGTTGCTCTTCTTTGATCTGTATAACTAATCCAGTCCATCAAAATTCCTGTCTTAACAGCCAACTTTTTTTTTTGTTTTACACACACACAACTCAGGAACAAAAAGAGTCTGCAAACTCAGACGCCTACCATCGTCGGCCTCAACTACATAATAACGTCTTAATGAGCGAGAGACTAAGAAAACGAGTAATGACAAGATCGTCTCTCTGCAACTAATTGTCAGACAAATCAAACGAGCACTTGAATTGGGAGTCTAGAAACACTTTCCAAATCCAATACAAATATATGTCTATATAAACGCTTTCTGGGTGAAAGATGTTATTATATATGAAGTATTGCATAACGGATGGTAGGTCTGTGTGAGTAGGGTTTTTTTTTATTTCATTGCATTTTGTGAAGTTGTTTGTTTTTTTCTGTTTGGTGAAGAAAGTAACAGACTTGTGGATGCAAGGAAAGCAGTAGAAATCTTGGCTAAGTTCAACATTTTGAGTAACCCATTCATTCTTTTTTTTTATTCAGTCTCTTCTATACAGTCCTTTATTCAATCCTTAGTACCAGCAGGGTTGGCCTTTAGGCATATCTTATCTTATATAATACAGACGTTACTTCAAAAAAGAAGATGATTACGTCCTACGCATCATGCATTTTAGCATGCATATTAACAAATGACCTAAATTCTGCCAAGTCACTGGTTTTCCTAGCTAGCTCAGGCAACCCATTCCATGCTCTAATAGTGCTAGGGAAGAAAGAACATTTGTACAAATTTGTCCTAGCATATGGAACGAGGAGTGTGTCTTTATTTTTGTGTCTTTCTGAGTATTTTATTAAATTTTGATTTTGTATTTGAAGATTATGGTTCAGTGTTTTATGTATGATTGCTACTTTACTTTTGAGCCTTCTGTCCTGAAGGCTTTCTAAATTTAGTGATTTTAATAAAGATGTTACTCTAGTCAAATGTGAAAATTCGTTTATTATGAATCTCACTGCTCCATTTAGTGTCTGTTCCAGTTTCTTAATGTTTTCTTGAGTTGAGGGAGGATGCATATTCTATTATTGGCCTAACCAGGTTAAATAACATTTTTGTTTTATGCTCTTATTTGATTTATAGAAATTTCTTTTAATAAATCCTAACGCTTTCTTTGAATTTTTTATAGTTTCATCAATGTAGGGGTTCCCATGACATTCGTTATGCCTTCAGTTGGTGGGGTCCTCGCACAATACTAACAAAAAACATTTTTGTGAAAATATTGCGAAACTTTGATCAGATTTCAAACATAGTAGAACACTATGACTCTATGTTTAATAATAGTATGTTTACTAGTGTGTCATGAGAGTGGAAATAGCGATGTAGGAATCTCAGTTATTTGTCAATTTAGATACATACGGGCAGGTTTTTAATCAAATACATAATTTAATTTTGTTTCGCGGTTTCTTATATTTCTTTTTTAAATTTCATTTGGGGCTACCACGAGTACTTCGCCAAGGGCCTCCAATTATCCAAGGCCGGTTCAAGTACCAAAGTGCACCTACCTCTATAGTAAATAAGTTGTCACTCAGATTTACTTTCTAAAGGAACTATGGTTTTTACTCTTTCATTAGTAGATATCAGTAGTGTCTGGAGGTTCAGTGGCTGAGCGATAAAGCGCTTGGTTTCCCAAGCTCAAATCCTGGTTAATTTTAATTTCGGGATCTTTGGAACCTCTGAATCCACCCAGCTTTAATGTGTACCTGACACTAGTAGGGGAAAAGTAAAGGCGGTTGGTCGTTGTGCTAGCCACATGACACCCTCGTTAACTGTGGGCCACAAAAACAGATAACCTTACATGATCTGCCCTATAGACCACAAGGTCTGAAAGGGGAACTTTACTTTTATAATTGAGGATGTAAAGCTCATGTCAGTTGGATCAGGATGGACTCAGGGGCGTGCAAAGATCCCGAAATTAAAAATCACAGTCTTCACCAGGATTCAAACCCTAGACCCCTGGAAGCCAAACGCTTTACTGCTCAGTCACCTCGCCTCCCTCCTTAAATATGGAATCATACTTTTCTTGGAAGCTTTACATCCACAATTATATTCATACATTTCTTTTGTCAATACAACTCTCTTATATTTAAATCGTTGCTAAAGAAGTTTGCGAAAAATCTTTTCGTCATTTGACTCATAAATTCTAACCAATCCGGTGTTGGCACACATCTCGCGCTCGGAGTATGTATGAGTGTCTGTATTATTGTGTAGGTGTGTGAACAGTCGCTTCTATTACAAGTATGACTATGATTCTATTGCAGCACAGTCCAACGTGATGTATTCCAGACATTGGACCATACTATTTTCCGTGTGCATCTTAATAGAAAAGAGTGACTTGAAGATTCGATCACTATGTGACTTTTCTTTTATAACCCCTGGAATAATCAACGAACAGTTGTTGTATCATGACAACCCAGACTTAAATTTTTATTATCTGTGGAATAAGTCGGCCAAGTCAGCCATTGATTATCACCAAGAAGTCTGCGCTGATAGATGTGAGAACGGAGTGAAAGTAAATAGAAATACGTTCAACTTGAATGTCCACTGTTTGGACTGTGACTGCAAGAGACCGGCTTGTGAACTCTATGGCATCTGTTGTGAGGATATCTCGTCCAGTCCCACGTCTTTGATAGTCTCGAAAGTTCTTTCTCCAGCCTCGCCAACTTTATACTGTGACGATGCGTCCATTTCAAATTTCCCCATGCTTTGTATTCGCTCGTGCCCCAGTGGTTATGATAAGGAAGAGGTGAGACGACTTTGTCAAGAAGATGTCAATGTGACACAGACGACGTTGGACACGTTCTTGAGAGTCGTTGATGTAGAGACCGAGGTGGTCTATTACAACTTGTACTGTGCAATCTGTAATAATGTCAGCGAGGTAAAAAATATTTTTCTCAAGTATTGCATTTTTTTTTTATTACTCAAAAAAATATCAATTTGCTTTTATAATTTTTGGAGGCCTACAAGAAGGGAAATGTTCGTTATTAGTATAGTGTTGTCTGTTCGTCCGTCCAAACGCCCGATTTAAATCTCAAAAACTATTTTTAAAATATTGAAAATCCGATATTGTATTTTAAATGTTACAAAGTTCTGATGCAACAGTTACGTTTTTCTGTCTAAAAGTGAAAAGTTTAATTTGTATAACTAACTGTTCAATCAGTTGTTGTTGTTGTTGTTTTTTTTACATAAAATAGCACCATTGTTACAAGTAAAAAACGGAACAACAGTCAAGACTATAGCAATGATTTGTCCGTATACTTTGAACACATTGCAAACGATTGTATGATTTTTTTCTAAACAAAAATATTACTAAAATAGTTTTACTAAATTAAGTATTTACTTTTGCACAGTCTACTTGTAATTTAAATAAAATGTTTGCTATTGAATATAGTTTTAAAAAACAATTAATAAACAGTTTTTCATGTTAATCAGTTTTAAAATACAATCATCCAATGGACTTTATTTTAGTCTCAATTATTTTGTATACTTATCTCTTACAAATAAGTTTTTTTTTTCAATTTTTTTAACTTGTTAAATTCATCACTTGTTTCCACTAGACGAACAAATGAAGAAATGTAGTGTTTATATATTAGACCAAGAGGCAAATCGTTTATTTAGCCTTTTGGTGACCAGGCCATTTTAATGAAATAAGAATTAGATTAGAATTCATTACTTTATCGTAAGATTGACATATAGTTTACAAAATAAGATTATTTCAAGTAAAATAATAAAGTCGATATAAAAGTGATATTTGGAACATTTTGCTAAGAACTTTCTGTTTCTTGTAGCCTATACATCTGAGACTGAATAGCAGCTGTTCGAGTCTCTCTCTGGTCTATAAGGCTGAGACGCCCGACGAACTGCTCAGGCTATTGTTGTTAAATAGACCAGAGTGTCGGGTTTATCAGCTTTGGGAGTTTCACTTCAGGCCATTTGAATGCTACATGGATCAGACATTCGCGTAAGTCTAGTAGGTTTGTGCAATCTACTCTTTCTTCATCCGACATATGACATTGGCAGATGTCTACTAAAATAACAACAACAAAGGCTTAAAAATAAAAACACTTAACTGAACATAGGCTAAAAACAAAAACACTTAACTGAACATAAGCTAAAAACAAAAACACTTAACTGAACATAGGCTTAAAACAAAAACACTTAACTGAACATAGGCTTAAAACAAAAACACTTAACTGAACATAGGCTTAAAAAAAACACTTAACTGAACATAGGCTTGCTAAAAAAAACTCTTGCAAAAATAAAACAAAAAGAAAATAGGCTTCAAAAAACATTTTAAAAAGCTCTTTTGAAACAAACAGATTTGATAACAAGTATATAATAAAAATACTTTTTTTTTTAAATAGAATTCCCACTAATACATCTGATAAGCCTTTTTAAGAGAGATATTTATTTGCTCTTAATAACTAATGAATGATACATTTCAAAAACGGAACATTTTTCTACTAATCCCAATCCCCCCCCCCCCCGCACCCGATACAAATGTTGGCTAAACAAACATATCAATCTATTTGAGTATATAACATTCTAATGATAGATCACCATAACAGACGTGGAGCGAAATGTTCTTCAACGTCTAATGGCGGCCATTGTGCTCTATATAACTAATGAAGGAGAGGTAGAAACACAAATGGACCATTTTTTACCTCGTGCCAATACACGGTTAACACGAAGAAAAAAACATCTTGATTAAGCGAGTGTGTATATCTTACTCAGCAAAAAAGACTACGGTTGACATACGTTTATCTCCCATACGGGGTACGTGCCCTGCCCAGCGTAATTGTCGGACCATAAGAAGTCCCTCTATACTGCCCATACCGGCGTTCGCAAGGACATCGCTGTTTGTAATGCGGTCTTGCCACCGTATGTCCATGATGGAGCGCAAGCATCTTTGGTGAAAGCGCTCAAGTATTCTTAGTTGCTTTCTATATAATACCCATGTCTCAGAACCTACTAGAAAGGTTGAGATAACCTCCGCTTGGTAGACATTGATTTTTGTAGGCAGGCGGAGCGATTTATTCCGCCAAACTCTCGCCTGAAGGCGTCCAAAAGCACTACCAGTCCTGGTCTGACGGTTATCAACTTCCCTTGAAAGTGAGGCGTCATTTGATACTATACTACCCAAATATGTGAAGTTGTCTACCAGGGTAAGAGGCTGTCCGTTTACGGTGATCCTTGGGTCTGAGTAGGTTTTATTGGGTGACTTCTGGAGTGTGACAGGTGGTGAAATGTGACGTGTGTTTGGCGCGTTTAATGTCTAGGGGATGATTATTTTTAAAGCTATCTCACACCAACCTATCAGCATATGAATCGGGAGCAGGCACGCAACGAGACAAGCAATGAAAGATAGATACAAAAGTTAAAAATGAAGAATATTTATTTACATAAATATACATATAAGAATAAAAGGGGGGAGGGTTTGCGTCTAGCTCTAAATAATACTAGATTTAATCATCACTCTTGCACTTAATAAGAGAGTATGTCACTTTGTCCTCTGACTTAGCTGGTTTTCCTGTTGATGTCGCAGCTGGCTGTGTCCTGGTTTGAGGTTCTGCAGCTGGAGGTGGCGCTCTAGCGGATAGAGGGACGCCGGTGATTCAGTTCTTGTGGAGTTCCAATCCAAAGTTCTGATATCTGTAGTTGGCACAGTAGGGCGGGTGGCCGGCTACCGTGGGCAGAAGCTTACTGCGGGCAGAGCTGATCTGCCGTGGGCAGCGTGATGACAGGATGGGTCCAGTGAGTTGCAGAGGGTTTGGCGTAACTATGACGTCTCACACAGATCTGGTCTATAGGGACGTCGCACCTAATAGGTTGACAGGTGGGCTGTCGAATAGGCGGGCAAGGCCGATAGCGCCAAGTGGTAGAGTTGAGTAGATCTCAGTAGGCTAGTGCAGTGCTGAATAGCACTAAGCACAAATGCAGGTAAATAATTCTTGATAGCAAATAGGTGATTAATCCAATAGATAAATAGGCCAGTGGGCTAGTGCAGTGCTGAATAGCACTCAGCGCATAGATAGGCGCAGGTCAGTGAGCTAGTGCAGTGCTGAATAGCACTAAGCACAAAGATAGTAGGTGATTCTTGATATCAAACAAATAGGTGATCCAATAAATAAATAGGCAAATAGGCAGACACCTGAGGGAGGCACCAGGTATTCCTCTAGGAGAAAGGATAAATGAAGTAGTCCAGACTCGATAGCTCAGCTCGAATGAGAAAGAGAGAGTCTGACTCGATTTAATTTACCTTATATACAAAGGCCTGGAAAATGTGGGCGGACACAGGAAATGTCCTAGGCTTAGAATTATCTTACACGTGGGTGAAGTCCGACAAGAGATGGGATTCGCACATTGGGAGGTCAATGGGCGTGTTTGTCCTCGTGGTCTCCTAGATCAAAGAGAGACATAGGAGAAAGGGGGGGGGGGGAGGAGTGACTTGCATTCCACACAAGGTGGTGTCCACTGCGGCTGTCAGACATCCTGCCGATAAGATCAAAGAGTCTGTGTGTATCTTTGCCCCGGTCAAGGGAAAATAAATGAAAGGACGCGCCTTAACTATCTCCAATGTGGTCAACTAAGTCTAGCCTGGAGGGGAAAAGGTGTGGCGGGTGAATAATTTAGGGGTAGGATGGAGAAATAATTAAAATAAAATAAAAATATAAAGATAAATAATAATTAATGCTGTGATAAATTTGAGTGACTCTGACAGCGAGTTTTTGACTTGTCACATGGAGCATGAATTTTGTTTTCCCGAGGTTTATAGATAAACCGAAAGAGGCGGCAGTGTATGCAAATTCGTTGACCGCGTTCCGCTAAAAGGTGTCGACGTAAGACAGACGCCCCACGGAAAGGCTTTAAAGACCAGCTTAGGCGCCAACCGTGTCCACCCACCCAGGGTTTTGACCCGATCAAGAGCATGTCACCTGAAAATGGGAACTGTAAAAAAAAGAGCAAATCATTTGAATAAAAATATACTCATAAACATTGATTTCCTAAAAACAAAAGTCTTGTTTTAAACATTTAAGTTTTCTATTGACTTATAGATCTAGATTTCCTAATAAACATGATTATTATTATCTCTGTGAGCAGGTCAGGCAGGCGCGAGTGGGAGATACCTATTCTCTGCTCAACATTAAAATTTACCAACAGTAGGCAGATGTTTACGCTACTGGGTGGGCTCAATCTGTAACACCTCAGTCTACGACCAAGGGGCTAGAGTCGCCTAAGTAACCAGACATACTAACCTAAACTAAATGAAAGCAAGATAACGAAACTTTAGTTTAGGATAAATAAACAAAACGAAACTTTATTTACATAAAAATAAATGAATCAATAATAAAATATAATATATACACTAACTTGACTGGCCACTACAACTGAACCCATCAACTAACTAAAACCCTCTAAATCTACACCACTACAAACACTAGCAAACTAACCAAACCAACTTTCTAACTAAACCATTAAAACTACTACACTAGTCTAGATCTACACTAACACACTACAATAAACTAGTCTAGATCTACAATATCCTACTACTACAACCAACCCATAACACTAAAACAAGAACACCTTAGCCTTAGTACCTTACTATTAGTATTCACTAAGAACAGAAACAGACTATAACTAAGTTTACTAAGCCACTTTAGGCTACACTACAAAAACAAAATAACACTAGATTCTAGATTTACAGCAAGAGGTTACAGCAGAGTAATAGCAGTTATAATCAGCAGTTAAAACAGCAGTGTAATTGCAGCAGCTAAAAGCAGAGTAATACTCAATAGCAGCAGTGTAATTGCAGCAGTAATAATAGCCTGCAATACATAAAATCATATATTCTATTAGATCTAGAAAACTCAAAGCAGGACTGATGGACGCCGCCATCTTTAAATTAACATGCTCAAAACATACAACTGCCAACTAGAAAATAAAACTAAATTAAAATATATTAAGCATATTTACACACAGTGTGCCATAGATCTAGTAAAAGAAAATATAAAATAGTTACAAACTTACAGGCCGTCACAGGTACAGAAATAGAAATATTGAAAACAATTACTAGCATTTAAGATCACCAAGACCTCTCGTCACACAGACAAAGATGCTGTACTGACCGTACACTGGTCAACTGTCCACTCAACTGTTTTAAAACAGCGTGGCATCACTTTTTATACACCCCACCCTAACCTACACAAAAAGCGGAAGTACAAATAATAAATTTGGTACTAGCCTATAAAAAATAGAATACATAAAAATATAGCTCTGGGAGCGCAAGCTCACTTCTCGTTAAAATCTCTTACACCATTGTGAAAATAATGATAAGATAATAATAGCTGATTGCATTACAAAGGAAGGTTTTATTAGTAAATATCTATATACACAAATAATGACTGCATAGCCGTGTGGTTTGCACTTTGAACCTTCGACTCAATGTATCCGGTTTGAACCCTGCCCTCTGTTTGGAAGAGGATATAATGATCTTCCATTCTGAAGTAACTTTTAAAACATGTGAAACAAAACTAATATGATGAAAATATGGACATTTGCAATAAGATTCTGCTAGCTATGGAAGAATTGAATGGGGTACGAGATACACCCCCCCTCCCTGGGTGTAAATGAGGTCATTTAGAACGAGTCTTAAACGTGCATGATGAGAGAATGAAATGTATGATGGTAATTAACACCTGTATTGGGAGAAAAATGCATGTACGATGGTAATAGACACTTACAGGCCGTCACAGGTACAGGAATAGAAATATTGAAAACAATTACTAGCATTTAAGATCACCAAGACCTCTCGTCACACAGACAAAGATGCTGTACTGACCGTACACTGGTCAACTGTCCACTCAACTGTTTTAAAACAGCGTGGCAGAAATAAAATCATGTATTATGATAAGACACCTGAGTAATTGGGTGGAAAAAAAACATGTATGATGGGGTTAAAACGCACATATATATATAGCTCCTTCTTAGTGGTCGAAGATGAACACATTTCTCATCTCCTATGAACTCGAAGATGGCTGTAAAGTCCAATCCTCGCTTTAAAAAGCCGGCCGCATATGTGGCATGGGTGATTAGGTCAGTTGCAGATAGGCCTGCTTCTTCTCTCAGCTTTTTGTTGGTTCGGCGCTCTTTAGCCCTTGCCATAGTAATAGACAACAGTAGGTTGGGAAGAAAAACACATGTATGATGATAAGAAGTGTACTTTGTCGTTCAATTAGAAATATGTATATAATTTATGTTGGTCTTCATTTTCTTATAGTCTCGTGTCTAAAAGATTTCTTCTCGGAATGTCTAACGTTCTCTTGATGTTCAACACATCGTCAGGTATGATTTAACCAGTGAATGTGATCCAAATGACCCTCAGAAAGTCATGGATGCAGACATCGTTCAAGCCTGTCACGAGACTAACGGCTCAAAGTACCAGATTTACAGCTTTTATGATGGCCAGTATTACAAAAATATTTTCTGCTACATTTGTGGAACGGTAAGACCACATCACAAAATATTTCAGTAGCTATATATATATATATTAAAATTAATACCTTTTAACATTAGCTCCACGTACATATTTTTACAAATAGAAATGTGGAAGCAGTTTTTTTAAACAGTATGTCTTGGTGTTTTTTTTTGTTGTTGTTTTTTTTTGACAAGGGGACATTTTGTGTTTATGATCAGACGTGTCGATATACAGCTTTAGATCTGCAGTGGTATATGATGCTACTTAAGCGGAGCTTGAAACATTGGGGCTGTAACTAATAATTACAAACATAATATACATAGCAAGGCAGCACAATAGTTACTGGCTTAAGAAACGGAACGCTGTTAAGTCCAGACAACTCCACTTATTTGAAAGTTACTTGTTTGTGTCAAGTCAGACACTGCTAGGTAATGTAAGCAGGTCCATGGTTTGTATATTCATTGAAGTTTATTTAATTCAACCAATTCCCTTGTCCGCTCAATAACTATTGTACCCTAATGCTGCAGTGATGTGGTGAGGGTCCTAGTTTTACGAAGCTGATATCAACTCACTCTGTCTGGTAAAAGGTTTGTTCACGTTATTTCTCCAAATACATTGTCTGATCCTGTTGAGAATTTTGCACAATAATTCATTGATATAGACAAGACATAAATCAATTTTAAATACTTAACCAATTAGTTCATTCTGTGCTGGTATTTAACTATTTTGTTTGATACCAGTATTCACAGATACGTCTTGTATGTAGGGTTTTATCTCCTTAGGTAATTGAACACGTTATTTCTCCCACACCCATTCCCGGATCAAGTTGAAGTCTTAAACAATTTTTTATTGTAACTAAAAAAACACGAATTAAGTATAAAATTAACCAATTAGTCAATTAATTATTGATAATTAATTTTTTGGTTTTAAATCGAATAGGGAAAATATCATTTTTAACTGTAGAGTTCTTTCCCTTAGATATTTCTTTTAAAGATTTTTTAAAAATTGTGCTGGTTATCACTGAAGGTGAATGTATGCACATTTTGTATTTATCTATTTAATTTTTGCGTTTCAAAGTGATGGATGCTTCATTTTTGTACAGTATAGAAACAAATTGTATTACTTTTGATGGTATAAGTTTCTTTTCTTTTTATTTTCATAGTGCACTTCGTTATAAGTAGATTAAATATAGCTTAAGTTTGAAATAAGATTTGAAACCAACAATAATATTTGTAACTTGGATCTACTCCTTTGCGTGTAAATAATCTTTAATACAAAAGTATACTTTAGTAGCTGAAGAGTTAGAGGAATATGATATAACTTTAAGATTTAAAAACAAATGACAGCAAAACTTTTTTTTATATTTTTTTTTATCATTCAGATGTTATATCCATTTGAGATGATGGATTGGTGGTGCTTTGACAGTTTTGTAGATGGAGACATGAATCTTTATCGTCTGCTGGTCAACATTCATGGCCGAGATCAAGAGAGCAGTAGCAAACATTCTGTCTGTAATGACACTTTTTGGCCAGCACCAAACGTTCGTATTACCATTGGTTTAGAAGCACTTAAGTTTTCTTTAAGAACATAGAAATAGTTCTATTCATTATCTTATCTTATATAATACAGATGTTGTGGCTCATTCGTCTCGCTGCTGTATTGAGAAGGCATAATCCCTCGAGTTCAAACTCAAGTCTTATCAAAATGTAAAATACAATAAACATGCATATATAAACTTTATATTAACATATAGCAACATTCACCCAGATACCTCCTTCTTCCCCCCTCCCTTCACCAACAGGCCCAGCCAAGTGATAGGATCATAGCGTAGTGAGACATGTGATAGAATCATCATGCAGTGAGACAAGTGATAGGATCATAGCGCAGTGAAACAAGTGATAGGATCATAGCGCAGTGAGACAAGTGATAGGATCATAGCGCAGTGAGACAAGTGATAGGATCATAGCGCAGTGAGACAAGTGATAGGATCATCATGCAGTGAGACAAGTGATAGGATCATAGCGCAGTGAGACAAGTGATAGGATCATAGCGCAGTGAGACAAGTGATAGAATCATAGCGCAGTGAGACAAGTGATAGGATCATAGCGCAGTGAGACAAGTGATAGGATCATAGCGCAGTGAGACAAGTGATAGGATCATCATGCAGTGAGACAAGTGATAGGATCATAGCGCAGTGAGACAAGTGATAGGATCATCATGCAGTGAGACAAGTGATAGGATCATAGCGCAGTGAGACAAGTGATAGGATCATCATGCAGTGAGACAAGTGATAGGATCATAACGCAGTGAGACAAGTGATAGAATCATAGCGCAGTGAGACAAGTGATAGAATCATAGCGCAGTGAGACAAGTGATAGAATCATAGCGCAGTGAGACATGTGATAGAATCATAGCGCATTGAGACAAGTGATAGGATCATAGAACAGTGAGACAAGTGATAGGATCATAGAGCAGTGAGACATGTGATAGAATCATAGCGCAGTGAGACAAGTGATAGAATCATAGCGCATTGAGACAAGTGATAGGATCATAGAGCAGTGAGACAAGTGATAGGATCATAGAGCAGTGAGACAAGTGATAGGATCATAGCGTAGTGAGACATGTGATAGAATCATAGCGCATTGAGACAAGTGATAGGATCATAGAGCAGTGAGACAAGTGATAGGATCATAGCGCAGTGAGACAAGTGATAGGATCATAGAGCAGTGAGACAAGTGATAGGATCATAGCGCAGTGAGAAAGTTAAACGCATGAAATTGCGCTAAACAAAAACATTGGTAATAATATTTCTAATCACAAATATTTATTGCTGTTGCGCACATCTGTAATCTTAGTAATTGAAAACAATGCTTTATCTAAATAAAATAAAAGCAATTATTTTTTTTATATATTTTCTTTCAAAGTTAAGAATTGATAAACTAAAAATAATTAATTCATTTTAAGATTGCCTAAAGAGCAATCCAAATGAGCAGGAATTTACTTGCATTGAAATTGTGTCTACAGGGAGATTGTCTTCAGCTGCGATGTTCTCCTGGCAAGACTTTAAAGAACGGAACTTGTGTGACAATATTTTCAGAGATCTGTGGCCTCGTGTACAGAGTGAGAGCTCTACTTATACCCAACGTCTTGAGCACTACCATAAACTATACGACGGCTGATATCATGGATTTGGCAGCAGACCAGGTTGTACAAGTATTAGATAACGACCAATCATGTAGATTTAAGTATTTTTCAGATTTATTTATTTTTTACCTAACCCTTAATCAGTAAGCTTCGGGCAGAAGGGGGTGGTGGTGTTCGTTTTGTCTGTCAAACCACTTACAAGAAGAAAAACTTGGAATAAAAAATTATTCTTCCTTGAAGCTCTGCCCAGACATGGTAGAGGGCTCGGGATTTAACCTTTAGGCAGCATTCAGCTGAGTGACGATGCCTATACCAAACTGTATCAGGACTTGTCAAAATTTTGGACACATCAGCTGTGTGTGTATTGGGGGGGGGGGACTGCTGTTCGGATGACATCCTCCCTACCTCCGACCACAGCTAATGCCCAGGTATTTTTTTCCTTTATGAGAGGATCAATAGCTGTTACGCGACTGAAACGAGCCATTATCTAATATATAAAGCTGAAAGTAAGAGGAGATATTGTTTCGTATCTCACTATCCAGGCTCTCTGCAAACTGCACCATACACCACCAACTTAAAGAACTTGACAACTCAGGGCTCCAAAGTAACGTAACACTTTAATAGGTGAATAAATAACAGCAAATACTGTACAATTGGCAATACGTACACTGTACAAATATGTCTCCGATAACACCGTTCCGCCGTATCAACTCTTGCACTGGCCTCTCCGTCTCGTTCCGGGCTTGCACTGGGATCAACAGTTCAGGACTGACTACACACACTAGGCTCGTTGTGTCGGACTCGATCGCTGACCAAGATCAAGACGCCAGCCGTCTCAACTGTACTTAACAGTACTCCGCACTGAACCGTCGTAATGCTCCGCACAGAACCACGCCGCTGAACTGTGCTGTAGTCGACCGGACTGTAGTGGACCTTCTGTCGTGAACCTCCTTTCTGAACCTCGCTGTATTGAGCCCCTTTTCTCCACCGTCTTGACTGCGACACCTCCGCTCTTATATAGGGTCCCTACTGGCCTTCTCGAACCGGACAGAACGCCGCTCGACATTTCTAGGTGGTCAGATGACTACAACTCTCGTGACGCTCCTTAGCTTTGTTCACGACGGCGATCCTTCCCAAACCGTCCTGTTGACACTCGACTCGGCTGACCGTCGTAACTCGTCACGGTTGCCGCTCGTCTAGCTGACTACACTCACACCACTACCCCCATCTGTGCCACCACCAGGTTTATAACAGTATGTATGTATGTGTGTCCCACATAGAGATCAAAACCATTTGACTAATCTTGATCAAACTTGGCATAAATGTTCCTTAGATAATGGCGGAGATTGTAGTGTATGTTAAATGTCCCTACCACTACCGGAGGGCCCTAAAAATAGATTTAATTGGATCTCTATTTAAAAAACAAAACTTATTAACAAATCAGGTAAACCTGTTTTTATTTGGTATAAATATGACGGATGAACGGGTAAACCCATTTCACGATCAACTTTTCTTTTCATGGCAAAAAAATTATTTGAAGAGAACTTTCTCCATGTTAATATACTAGATCTCAATTCAAACCAGTAGATCAGTTATACCAAAGCTAAGGCCCGCAGGTCGCGGGTAATATCCAGCTAGTATTAATGTATATATATATATATATATATATATATATATATATATAGGTTTTCCCAACAAAATAGCGCGGACAAAATAGCGCCGACAAAATAACGCCGACAAAATAGCGCCAAAAAATAGCGCCGACAAAATGCATTTATTTGTAGACCCGAGAATTTCAACGTCGTTGGCAAAGTCCAGGTCCGTCATTCGGCTTTGTTAACACCATGCAATACCGGAGGCATTCTGATTCATTACTCTCATAATGTAGTCAATGGCTACAACGAAGAGGAAAAGGAAAAAAGATGCACTTCTGTCTCACCCCTGTCTCAATGCCAAAGAACTCATTTGATCCTCCTTTTTTGAAATGCAGCAACTAGATTGACTGGACGAATTTTTCAGAGATGCCATATTCTCTAACTATTTTCTACAGTGATTCTCGATGGACACTATGAAACGCTTTTTTAAAGTCTACGAAACTGATCGTTAGCCGTTGTTGGTATTCGATACTTTGTTCTATGATATTTCGTAGGTAGGAAAGATCTGCTCCGCACATAATCTGCCTCTTCAGAAGCCTGTTAGCTCTTCTCTGAGCCTCTCGTCTACAGAACAATGCTGAAACATTTTCCAGGGACAGAAAGGAGGGTAATTCCTCTCCAGTTGTTGCGATCTTCCAGGTTGACCTTTTTAAGATGCTTTACAATCACTCCTTTTCGACAGTCCTCAGGACTTTAGAAGTTTGTCAACAGAGATTTAAGAGATCAGTCATTCTGTCAACAAGGTACTGTCCCCCGTGTTTTAGCATGTCTGCTGACACCATGTCTAGCCCTGGTGCTTTGTTGTTATTTAGCACTGCAATGCTCATGAAAACCTCCTCTGTTGTATTTGAATCTGTCTTGACCTTGAGTTCATTGTTCGGAGAAGGGTCCTTGAATGTGTATGTCAGTTCTTATGACGGTTGGTTGAGGGTCTCTTTAAAGTGCCCATCTTGCATCCTGTTCTTCTTTCGTTGGCAAAGTTTTGCCTTGGTTGTCTTTTATTGGTGCTCCATGTCCACTCTTGGCTGCAGTGAGATCCCGAAAGATACGATGAAGAGTCTTTGTGTCATTCATGCATGCAGCTTCTTGTGCCTCTTGGCACTTTTGTTCAACCCAGTCCCGTTTATCCCTCCGACAACTTCTCTTTACTTTCAGATCTGCTTCCCCATAGGCTTCTTCCGCTTAGAGGAGATCCTGTGTTGCATTTTTCTGGTCTCGTCTACGTTTGACATCTTTTCTCTCGTCGATCAATGTGCATGTTCTGTCATGTATCCACAGTTCTTTTATGAACCTCGCCTTCTTCCAATGAATTCTTCCGATCACTCAAAAGTGGTATTTCTGAAGGTGACCCTTTCTTCTTCAAGGTCAGTCTATCTGCAAGTTTCAATTGGAAGTGCCCTGTAATATTGCAGTCTTTGAGCTTGTCCACGTGAAACGGGCGGGATCGTGTGGCTCTTTTTGGTTGGCGTTTCATTTACAGCTTACATTAGCCACTGTAAAGGTCGTGGTCTGAGCTAATATTTTCTGCGGGTCCGCACGTCTAAATAAATTACCTCCATCGCTTGGAGATACAAATGTCATCTATCTCATTGAAGGTTTCTCCATCTGGTGATCATTATGTTTGCTTTCGTATTTGTTTGTGCTTAAAATATGTGTTTCCAATTGAAAGGCTGCTGGGTGCGCAGAGAGACATCAAGCGCTCCCCATTATCCCTTATATTTTATGCAGAACCATACGGATCTATTACGTATTTAAAGCCAGTTTGGTTGGGATTTATTTAAAAGTCTCCCATACGTTTCCTCAAGTGTGGTTTGAAGTTGATTAGAAAAGATGTCCTTGGCGGCATCTTCTGCTTCTTCTGTCAGGCTGTCCTATACTTAGATGGTAGTGATTTTGATTTGGTTTGTTTGGAGTCGAGCTGTAATAATGGGTCAAAGACCGGCTTCTAATCAACTAGCGTGGAGGCTTCTATTTTGGACATGACGATGCCTACACCACCAGCTTGTGCTGAATCGTGTCCTGGGTGTATTATGATCTTGCCATCACTGGATGTTTGTCGACTTGACGTCCACCGCATCTCGCAGATTCCAAGGATGTCCAGCTGGTAGGTGTCAAACTTTTTAACAGTTGGGCCAGCTTACCGTATTTGGTTTAGGATTCTTATGTTCCATATACCAATTAGGCTTGGGTTCTTTGTATTGAAGGGCTGGCCATGTAACGGGTATTGGACTTCTGGTTGTGTTTTCTCCTAATGTTTATACCTGATTTCTCATTACGGTCTTTGTAAGAAATTGGCCCAAAATAATTCTAAATATTTTGAGCTTATGAATAATAAAAAATCGTATGGCTACATTATAATTGATGTACCGTGTTAGTTTAATATATATTTTATATTACTAGATAACTAAAAATTACTCTTTGTATAAATAGACGGTTCCCGGTCACTTCATCCCCGGTCACTTCATCCCCGGTCATTTCATCCCCGGTCACTGAATCCCCGGTCACTTCATCCCCGGTCATTTCATCCCCTGGTCACTTCATCCCCCGGTCACTTCATCCCCCGGTCATTTCATCCCCAATTAAATATTTTATATATAAATATGATTATGTAGAATGCTTTCTTTTTTACATTTTATGACATATTACTAATGCGTTTATAGTGTTTCCTCTTCCACTTTGTATTCTTAATGAGAAATCTAATATTATATGGTAAATCTGGATGTGTACTTATCTAAAGCGTAATGATTAAAGGCCAAGGTGTAGTGCAAGTAGTGGGAATCTTTTGAGAGATAGAAGTGCGATTAGAATAATTATGACCGTGCCGCTGATAACTTATCATCAAAGGCCAAGGTGTGGTGCAAGTAGTGGAAATCTTTTGAAAGATAGAAGTGCGATTAGAATGATTATGACGTTGCCGCTGATAACTTATCATCAAAGGCCAATGTGTGGTGCAAGTAGTGGAAATCTTTTGAGAGATAGAAGTGCGATTACAATAATTATGACCGTGCCGCTGATAACTATCATCAAAGGCCAAGCTGTGGTGAAAGTACGACCATGTTTCACTTTATTTGATTTTTCAATCGCTCTTTCTTGAAAATGGGCGAGTCATTTTTAGCCTTGTAATAAGGTTTTATTTTTTTCTAATAAATGCGGTCTTCCTTATAAACATTAAAGTTACAAATTGTGTTATAGGACTTTAGTTCTATCGATATTTCATTTCTACATGTATATGTAAGTATGTATTTTGTTTATTGATATTCACTTTAGATATCGAAACTGGTGGGGGGCCTACCCGTCATGATAAGGTTCCTATAGCCTTAAAATTATTTGTTTGAGTGCTTATTGGAAATAATCTTGCATGTATATTTAGGGTGTGATTCTCTCTCTCTCTCTCTCTCTGTCATTTAAATAAAAAAGGAATACATTAAATATTGCTCATTTAATGCTTTTTAAAATTACAATTTGTTAGATAAAATTATCAGATGATGAAAATATCAGGGGATGAAGTGACCGGGGGATGAAGTGACCAGGGGATGAAATGACCGGGGGATGAAGTGACCGGTGGATGAAGTGACCAGGGGATGAAATGACCAGGGGATGAAATGACCGGGGATGAAGTGACCGGGGATTAAATGACCGGGGATTAAGTGACCGGTCACCAAATAGACATAGTTTTCATTATTTCTGTAAGAAGAAGTCTTATGAAAACTTCTTGTTCATAGTACCCTTATTCTAGAAAGGCATGATAAATATAATTATACATAAATAAATAATGCCTTAGTATTTTTATTGGTAATAGTTTTTGAAATTCTAACTAGATTATAAAGATAACTTGTGTTCTTGCACCATTTAGAGATGGCACACAATGTGTCTGTCCACCTCTTCTTAGTGTTTAGAAATGAGTGTACTATAAATTAGGTCCTGACGTTGAACAGTTGATCTAAAAGTATATTCAATATTGTATAAATAGTAAATCTACTAAGTCTGATCTAGACTAGCCCTAGAATTTTGAGTCGGAGTCAACCCAGCTCTAATGGGACCTGACATTAGTTGGGCAAAAATAAAAGCGGTTTGTCGTTGTGCTGGCTAAATAACACATTCGTTAACCGTAGGCCACAAAAATAGATGACCTTTACATCATCTGGCCTATAGATCACAAGGTCTGAAAGGGAACTTAAGCTCTACTATTATATAGAATAATGTAAACAGTAGACGGAAAACGGTGTAACCTCTGGGACAAAAATCGACGAATTATAACTAGAGCCACCTATTGTGTTATAACTAGAGACACCTATTGTATTATAACTAGACACACCTATTGTATTATAACTAGACACAGCTATTGTGTTATAACTAGACACAGCTATTGTGTTATAACTAGACACAGCTATTGTGTTATAACTAGACACAGCTATTGTGTTATAACTAGACACAGCTATTGTGTTATAACTAGACACAGCTATTGTGTTATAACTAGACACAGCTATTGTGTTATAACTAGACACACCTATTGTGTTATAACTAGACACAGCTATTGTGTTATAACTAGAGACACCTATTGTGGCAACACGACAAGAATATGTCCACGGTAACCTTCGGGATACCACATTGAACATGACAGCCTAGAGACACTTGGGTGAAGAAACTTAAGGATGAATGTATTTGTGGTGAACTTGATTTTGGACACACAGGAGTTCCCCATATATTTCGGCCCTTGCACAATGCAAGACTAAGACGATAGATAAAAAATTGACTGGCCATTTTTTAGTGGGAGGGTGAGAGTTGTTATGACACGATTAGGAATTAATTATTTGTCTCGGAAATAGGGGAAGTTTTGACTTCTTGACAATGACGTGACTAGTAAAAACAAGGATAGGGTTTTAGAGACAGAACAAAATAGAAGTCGACGTAGACAGATTACTTCAGGACAACGTAGCAATAAGTCACAGTTTATGAACGTCTATAGAGTTAGCTGACATTCGATGGTTCCCTTCATTGCTATTAAACTTGTTCGACATTTAGTATCAGCTTTGACTAACTTCTATTGCTTGTTCGGCCTTTCGCAGTTATTATTGGATTCTGCATTACCTTTAGTGTTATCTCCATTTAGTTTATTTGCAGTAGACACCGCGAAAGCGCCTAACAAACGACATGACAAACGAACATTCACATTTGATTAGAGTAACACCTTTAAAAAAAAAATCATTAAATTTAGAGACCCTTCAGGATAGCAATTATACATAAAACACTGAGCACTTTTAATGCAAAAACAAAACCAAGTAAAATACCCAAAAAGACACAAAGATAAAGGCCTACTCATTGTTCCATATGCTATGAAAATTTGTTTAAATGCTCCTTCTTCCCTAGTGCCGTAAGAGCATGGAATGGGTTGCCTAAAACAGCCAGGATAACCAATGATTTAGCAGGGTTTAAGTGTAAAAAAACTTTTTACCATACAGACAGACAGAGTGTTAGTATAACCTTAGTAAATATTTATAATCCCTCAAATTTACTGGTTTTGGTCTAGATCTATTACAAATTTAATTGCATGACTCATCCAAACTAATTGATACACTTCGTGTAAGCTTTTTTTTACAATACCTCTATTCAAGTCACTCCTTCATTGATGGTGGAGGATGGAACCTGGACGCTGCACTCAAAAAAACAACTCTATTTTCCTATAAATTTAACAATTTATGTATATCGCGGAGAAAAGAAATTGCTAGCTCGTTAGCCACACAAATTCTAGTTTGACCCTTATAACTTTTCAAAGTAAAAAATAAATACATGTACATTTGGCTAGAGACTATATCTAGGTCTAGAGCCAACATGGCGTAGTCAGCCTTATTAAGGTATAACTGTAAATATAAAGTTGCTTCAATTTTATTAAAATTTATAAGTCATGTTTATATTTTTACGTAAATATAATATAGATAATATCTAGATTTTAGATCTAGAAGTAGATCTAGACTAGATCTTAAGAGTTCTAAATCAGAACTTTTGGTCCAGTGTAAGATCTAGATGTCCATATAAAGAAAATACCAATACATACTCGCCTAAATCTACCTTCCTTGCTGGCTGAAACAGTGATTGCGTAAGTTCTAACACTGACGGCGTCACGGGTTCGATACTTTAATTCTAATTGAGCCAAAACAATGTTTTTTTAAATTATTTTATTATTTTTGAAAGTTTAATAATGGAGGTATTGTCATTTTGAATATATATATATTTTAAATGTTTTTCTTATTTAAAGTATTCTCTAATGTTTCTCTTGTTTTAATGCTTTTTAAAAAGCCTTTTTGGAAATATTGAAAATAAAATACTAATGTTTGATAGAAAGTTTGCGTTTTTTCGCAAATTACGGTGGTCAGGTTGGGAATCTGTCAAAACAGGTTTTTAGTGAGAGTCTAGGAGGTAAAAGAAATCTGTGTCCGGAATTTCACGTGAATCTGCTCAGTGTGTCAGTGGTAACTTGCATATATTTACGTACAAATATCAGCGAAGCTTTGATAGGCCTTTAGATCTACTTAGAAGACAAAAAAAAAAGTGCAATTTTTTTCTGACAATTTATTTATTAAGCTTTCCCGAAAACGATAGTCCTTTCAAGAAAGCGATAGTCCTTTTGAAAACTATGTTGGATCTGAACCTAGATTTAGTTCTCAAGCCAAATTTAAATTAATTATTTTTTTTACTTGAAAAATTATAAAAGTCAAACTAGAGTTAGCTAGTAATTCTTTTTTTCAGCGATATAAATAAACTGTTTAATTTTTAGGCAAAACTTTGTGCCGTTTTTTAGATCGGCGTCTAGATTCCTCCACCCACCCTCCAAGTTCTAGGTTCATTTTAGAAGATTTTAAAAAATCACAAGAACTTTGCAAGCTGCAATATATCTTGATTTTTTATTTCATATTTTGTTTATTCCAGTTTTGTAATCTAATCTGATTAGAAAATGATTTTTCCATTTCAGGGCTGCGAAATAAATAATCACAAAAAAAACAACTTACAATACGGAAATATAAATTTAGTTGTTATATTAGTTTGGTTTAAACATGAACATACAATTTGTTTTGTGTATGTTGTAGTGTATCCTAACACTAAAATGATTCTTTAAAGGTACTTAATAAAAACCTCGCCATGTTTGTTTAATTATCCATTCTGTAGATGTCAAGGCGTCTTAAAAATATAAGTGATGGGCTCAAGTATCAGTTCGGCATTGCTACTGACAAAAATGTAACTGCCACAAATCATGCAGTCCCCGTGTTATGGAGCGACATTTATATTTTAGCCTCGAGACAGCTGACCAGAGATACATTTGAGAAGATAGCCCTAGAGATTGTCTTTCGTGACAATGCAGAAAGTGATTTCATCTATATCAACGTCATTAATAAGGATTGGTTTCGTTTCCATGGTTCCGATAAAGATCATCTCTGGCTAAATAATGTCAATGTAGATACGGAACGTATGATGAACTCTTTGACTATTGGAATTGAAAACAACATCCTCTTGTCAACAGTTCTGCTATGTACTTCTATTACTTTTCACAAATCAAATTATACTGTAGCTTGGAGTGGAACAAATTTGGAGGGGAACGTGACAGTGACAGTGGATGTAGGTGGGAGTGTGACAGTGACAGTGGATGTAGGTGGTACAATACTAACCATTTCAAACATGTCTGACATGAATAGCATGGAGGTCACTGAAAATGAAGAGTTACATGTCTGCACAGAAGTCTTGGAGAAATATGTCAACGAGTTAAGAAAACAAAAAGAAAAGAGACCGATAGTCATGGCAATGAATGTTTTAACTTACGTCTGTTTGTGTGCATCAGAGTTATGTCTCTTGTTCACTTTAGTTACGTACCTTGGATTTCCTGAACTTCGAACTGTGCCAGGTATTAACAACATGTTCCTCTGTCTGAGTCTTCTACTTGCCCAGTTGGCCTTGGTTCTAGCATCTAACATGTAAGTCAAGATTATTTTTGTTTTTATTTTTTTTTCTTTGAATTTTTATCTTAATTTATTTTTACTCAAAATGTATCAAATATACTCGTAGTTTCATGAAACAATAATCCTAACAAGGTATTTTAAGAAACGACACTGTACACAACGTGGAGTTTGTTATTTGGTTATATTCCATCAATGTATATTACGTTTTTAATATTTTACATTAATATTCAAAGTGGAGTAAAAAAAAAAAGATTTGTGTTTGAACTGGAGAGCTTGCAGACTATATAGAGCTTTAAGTCCGCTTAGTTTATTTGAATCTGGTACCAAACAAGGAAATGTTCTATATCTACTAAGTAGAGTTAGTAGAACTGTAATAACATAGTTCAGTTTATTTCATCTCTCTACAGATCCGCTCCCAGTAATTTATGTACAGGTGTAGGTCTAATCACACATTTCTTGTGGCTATGGCACTTCACTTGGAGTTTCTTGTGCAGTCTTCACATGTTTCAAGTGTTTACAGCCACGGTACCAACTCAGTCATTAAATGGCAGTGGCAAGTTCATTCTTGTTGTTCAACTGACAACGGTATCACTGGTTCTCCCAGTAACAGTAGTGCTTGCTGTCATTATTTCATCCTTTGTAACATCGCACACTATTGGCTATGGGAGGCTGTCCTGCTACCTTGACACAGCTTATCTGATTGGTCAGTAGAACATTCGTTTGAAATGTATTAATATAAAAAACATGAAATACATTTTACTCTTTTAATTCTTTTATAAGATCTGTGGACTAAAAACACATTTTTTTTAAATGGTGTTTTCCAGTGGCGTAGCTAGGGTGGGGGGGGGAGGACAATTTGAAAATTCCTCCGGGTCCCCACTTGAGGGGGGCCCCCAAATGAGTGTTTTTTACATTAAATAATGATGGCTAATTCCTAGTTACGCCCCTTGTGTTATCTGTTATCTGCTATGCTTGTATAAAATGTTAAGATTATAAGTGTATATGTTAGCATAGTATTAAGTGTAGTGGAAGACATAAAAACACGATATGACGTTATTAAAAAAAAAAAAAAAAAAAATCAAACATTTAAAATTGGATTGAAATGAAGCGAACAAAAATCGATTTGGAAAAAATGAAAGTAGTGATCATTTATAGTGCTTTGTCGGATTTCTAAAAGTGCTTTGTGATTCCAAGGAAATATTACTTTGAACTCTGGCGTGGGAGAAATTGTAATCAGCTTCTCAATTCTATCTTGCAATATGTAATAGGCTCTATGCTGATTGTAAAATAAAAAACAAAGAGGAAGTAGAAACTGTTTGCCATTAAACATTAGAATGTTGGCTTTATAAAAACAAACTGGGAATGAAAATTGTTTTAGGGCAATTGATCACTGCAGTTTCGATCGTGAACTGTGTTTTGTTGTTGCCCAAGGCTATTAATAATAACAGGCTGAATCTTTACCTTCTTCGTTCATTTCAAGCTGGAAAATGAGTGATTGGTTGTGAAAGAATCAGTCAGAAGTTCAGCAGCTTTGTAAATATATTATAGATTTAAAATTTCGTTTTCACAATAAGGAAAAACTTTAACTGATATTCATGGGCGTATCCATAATTTTTTTTTCGGAAAAAATCTCCCCCCCCCCGGCCAAAGATAATTAGGCCTAATATATATGTGTGTGTGTGTGCATAATTAATCTTTATTACATTATGACCCTTCATTCTTTCGGAAGACGTTTATTGTACCCTAGAATAGGTTCTTCCTGGAGTTAGTGGAAAAATTGTAGACTCCCCACCCTTGATAGCAAGGGGATCTGGGGGAGCGCTGCGAGCTCCCCACCCCCAGCGCGGGGCGAAGCCCCGCCGCCAACCACTGTTTCCGGTATTGAAAGCCAACAAAATGCATATTCTGAGGTATCTACAGTGCATTATCCTGCTATTAAAACGTTTTATTTCAAAAACCTAATGTGCTAGTCTTACTGACTTAGATTCTCCCGCACCGTTCGGCGCATTGGGTGGCAAGCTGTTTCCACACAAATCTGTCACTGGCAATGTCTGAAGCCTCTTCCCACCTGCTCTAATGACTTACATGAAAGTGTGGCGCCAATTTGTACCAGGATGCCATCGCTACTCTTATTATGCGTAATTGATTTTGTCAGAGAACACATCCCGCTAACCTCATGAGACTCTCTGTCACCTTACTAAGGGTCGACATAGGATTTCCTTGAGTTTAAACTCGATCTCTATAACTGACTCCTAAAATCTGATTTAGCCATCCTTGATGTACCACATTCAGTGTTTTTCAATTTCGGCAGATGACTATTCTTATCTTATATAATACAGACGTTATTTAAAAAAAGAAGATGATTACGTCCTGTACTTTATTAATGGAGCCCAGCCACTGGTAGAAATGTGTAACCTCTCTTGACTATGTTCTTGGAATGACTGTATTTTGCTTAGATTTTATATCGAAAAGGGAAGTTTTATCGTCAAAATCATCTTTTTTTTGGGGGGGGGGGGGGTTAAACCCCCAATTAGCTACGCTGATAGAATTTGATGACTAAAGTTTGCTTTAGAATAATATTGAAGAGAGGGTTTTTTTTAACTCAAAACCATCTGGAGGGGTTTTAAACTTTTTTTTAAAAAGCCATCTGGAGGAGGGGAGTTTAAACTTAAAAACCCCCATTGGCTTGGCTACGCTCAAAGAATTTTAGTGTGTAATTCGATTTTTTTTTCATGAAGAGGTATTTTTAGCATCAAACTCCGCTAAAAGGGCTTTAAACTAAAAAAAAAAACTTTGGCAACGCTCATAGTATTTTGAGTGTGTAATTTTTTTTTATATTGAAAAGGTATTGTTTAGCTTCAAACCCCGCTGAAGGGGGTTTTAAACTCAAAACCCCTTTGGCTACGCTCATAGATTTTAGAGTGTGTAATTTGCTTTTTTTTTATATTGAAGAGGTATTTTGTAGCTTCATACCCCACTGGAGGGGGTGGGGCTCAAACTCAAAACCGATTTGGCTACGCTTATAGCATTTTGAGTGCTTAATTTGCTCTTTTTTTATATTGAAGATGTATATTTTAGCTTAAAACCCCGTTGAAGGGGGCTTAATATCTAAAAACCTTTGGCTACGCTAATAGAATTTCGAGTGTGTAATTTGCTTTTTTTTTATATTGAAGAGGAGGCTTTATCGTAAATTTTGGAGGGGTTTTAAAATCAAAATCTTCCTTAGCTGTGCAATAGGATTGTCGTTTGCATTTTTTTAAATTTTGTTTTATAGAAGAGGGTTTTAAACTCAAAAACCCCCTTGGCTGTGCTGGGGCAAGTTGAACCCCAACCCACCTGGCTACGCCATGCTGATATTTATAGCTTTTTCTCTTCAGTCATTAACTGTCACACATTTTGACTTTCTTTTTACTTTTTATTTTCCCTGATCATCGCAGGCTATTTTGTGCTTTAGTTTTGACATG